>NC_046662.1:36899463-36910879 GCF_010883055.1 Belonocnema kinseyi | reverse complement strand
ACCTGAAGTCGCATAATGTAACGTAGAAAAGGAAGGGGGTAAGATTTTGTAAAATATGATACTTTTCTGAACAAAAAATCGCAATCCTTGTTAAAAAAACAAAATAAAATAAAAATAATTAATTTCAATTTGTTAACACGTATATTTTATTAATTTATTAATTTTATTAAATTAATTATTTTATGTACAATAGCATTTTTAATTAATGATCATCGACTGTAGGAAGGTTTCCGATATTTGTTAATTTGCTGAATTGTGGACTTTTTTTTGACAAAAAGACACATTTTTTAAGATGGTTGAATTTTCATCCCAAAAAATTTAATTTTCGAACAAAATTTATTCTTAGCCTAAAGCCCTAAAGAGATGAATTTTTGACCAAAAAGGATTACTTTTCTACCATAAAAAAAATTGTAACCAAAAAGCTCATTTTAGCAAAATAGTGGAATTCTCAATAAAATAATTGAACTTTCAACAAAATATTCTAATAGTTTACCAAATTGGCAAAAAATATGCTTACATTTTTAGTAACTAATATTTAACGAAAAATAACGAATTATCAAGCAATGAAATTCACCAAAAAAAGATTAATTTAAAAAAATTCCATCTTTAACCGAATAGTTAAGTTTTCAATCTATAAATTATATTGTTCTAAAATTTGACGTTATAATCGGAAAAGAAGAATGTTTAACAACAAACTTAATTATCAGTCAAAGAAGATAAATTTACAATTAAGTAGTTGAATTTTCAACTATAACAGGTCCATTTTCAACAAAAAGTGGAATCGTTAGGTTTTTTGTTAAAAAAAGCTAACTTTCAAAAACAAAAAAGAACGAATTTTTAATCAATCAAATTCAACTATAACCGATTAATTTTCAGCAAAATAGTTTAGTTTACAACCAAAGAGATTAATTTTTAGCAAAACAAAAGAAAACTTTTTAACTAAAAGTGGAATAGCAAAATTTATAGATAAAGAATTAATTCTTCACCCAAAAACAAACATTCACAAAAAAGTTAAATTTTCAATTAAATCATTTTTGAATAAAATTAGAAATCTTCAACCTGGAAATTGAATTTTTAACAAAGTTATTTAACTTCCTTATAAAAAAGATAAATTTGTAGCAAAAACGAAATAGTTTAATTTTCAGTTGGAAAAACAAAAACCAATTTTCAAGAAAATAGTTAAATTTTCAACAAAACTATTTTAACCTAAAATAAAAAAATCTTTATTCAGTAACCTGAATTTTTAACAAAGTAGTTGAAATTTCAACCAAAAAAGATCAATTTTAAACCAAAAAAAGAATGGTTACATTTTTTATTTAAAAACTAATTATTTTAAAACCCGAATTTTTAAGAAAGTAGTTCAATTTGCAAACAAAGCGATGAATTTTGAACCAGTTAGTTAAATATTAAATTAAATAATTGAATTTTTAGTTATAGAAGATAAATTTACAATAATAAATGAAATAGTTAAATTTTCAGGTAAAGAAAAAATGTCTACAAACAAAATTTTCAAACAAACAAAATTTTTTATTTAAAAGATGAACTTTGCGTACAAAAATGTACAATAAATTATGGAATAATTAAATTTTCAGTAAAAAAAATTTCTCTTAAGAACATTTTTTTTAACAAAATAGTTAAATCTTTGAACAAAGGATAAATTTTCTGAGTAGAGGATTAATTTTCTACTAAAAACAGCGAATTTTTAATAAAATACATACATTTTTCAACAAATAATTGATTTTGCAACTAGGAAATATTAAATTTTAAATAAATATATCATATTATTGTTTTCCTTACTTGTAGAATTTTCAACAATAAAAAAATGAATTTTCAACAAGGAAGATTAATTTTCTACCAGAAGACCAATTTTCAACCAAATAGTTGAATTTTCTAGACAAAACACTAATTTAATTTAAGGCACAATATTGAATAAAATATTTTAATTTTCAATTTAAAAAAATTTGCAAGTGAAATAATAATTTTGAACAAACAAAAATAATAATAATTTCAACTGCCAAATTAATTTTCAACAAAAAAAATTTTTTGAATAAAATAGTAAAGCAAAAAAACTAAATTATTTAACAAAAAAATTCAACTGTAAACGAAATAGTTGCGTTCTACTAAAAAACATGCATTTTCAAATAAAAAGATAAATTTTTATACAAAAAAAACATCGAATTTTTAACAAAATGCAAAATTTTTTATTCAGAAAGTTAAATTTAAAAAAATAATTTAATTTTCAATCACACAGATGAATTTTCAAAAAAACAGTTGATCTTTTAGTTAAGTAGTTGAATTTTCAGATCAAAACAAACAAATTTCCGCCAAAAAGATTAATTTTCTACCAAAAAGACGAATTTTAAACAAAATTGTTGCCTTTTCAACGAAAAAGATTCTTTTAAACAAAACTGTCTAATTTTCAACAAAGTCGAATAATTTCTAACTAAATACAGCAAAATCTCGCTTTCAGTCTAGTGTCAAATGCAATAAAAAAACGAAATTTCAACTAAATTAATTAATTATTGCCTAGCGTAGATTAAAGATCCAAATATAATGAAATTAAATAATTGGACAATTCTTAATCTTTTTATTGTTGTTTTTATTCTTAAAAAATGCAAATTTATCTTAAACGTATCGGATTTGAAAATAAATTTTAATATGAAACAGAAAGTGTTAAAAATGGCATAAATAAAATAAAAAGCTCCACGCAAAAAATTAAATTGATTGATCAAATCCCAATATTTGTTATTGTTTTTTCTTCATTTCTCCAATGCTAATTTATCTCGGGCTAGGTAGATGAAAAAAATTGAAAACGCAACAAAAAGTGGAATAAGTGCCATAAGTAAAATAAAAATTTCTACGCAAAAAATTTAATTAATTGACCAATTTCCAATACTTTTTAATGTTTTTTCTTCGTTTTTTAATGCAAATTTACGTCGAAGGTGTTGGTTTTGAAAAAAACTGTTTAGATATGCAACAAAGAGTGGAATAAATGCCATAAGTGAAATAAAAAGCTGTACGAAAAAACAATTAACTGATTTATTGACAATATTTTTTCTTGTTTTTTATTTAAAAAAGCACTATGAAAATAATTAAATTAAACAATTGACCCATTTCCAATCTTTTTTATGTATTTTTTTCATTTTTCAAGTTCTATATCTTGATCGTGTCAAATTCTAATATGCAACAAAAAGTGGAATAAATACCACATAAGTGAAACAATAAGCACTAGGAAAAACAATTTAATTAAATAATTAATGCTACAAGTGAAATAAAAATCACAACGAAAAAATTTAATCATCTGGCCCATTCCTCATTTTTTAAATTGTAAAAAAAGCACTCTGAAAAATAATAAAATAAAATAATTAATCATTCCCAATCTTTCGTATTGTCTTTTCAGTCTCCAAATTCCAATTTAGCTCGAACTTGTCGGATTAAAAAAAATTGAATATGCAATACAAAGTGTAATAAATGCTATAAGTAAAATAAAAATCACTACGAAACAGAATCAAATCATCTGATCCATTCCCAAAAATGTTTCTACTGTTTTTTTTTTTTAACAAAAAGCATTGTGAAAAATAATAAAATTAAATAATAAAGCATTCCATTTTCTTGTTTTTTTTCTTCATTTTCTAAATTCCATTTTATCTAGAACCTGTCGCATTTGAAAAAAATATAATAAACAACAGAATGTGTAATAAATGCCATATGTGAAATACAAATCACTTCAAAAAAATTTAATCATATGGTTAATTCCCAATATTGTTTTTATTCTTTTTTCATTAAAAAAAGCACTGAAAAAAATACTTAAATAAAATAATTGACCTTCCTCAATCTTTTTATTCTTTTATCAGTCTTCAATCACAATTTAGCTCGAACTTATCGGATTAAAAAAAAATCGAAAATGCAAAAAAGAGTAGAACAAATGCCACAAGTGAAATATAAAGCACTAGGAAAAATAATTAAATAATTGACCCTTTTCCAATGTTTTTTATTGTTATTTTTTCA
Organism: Belonocnema kinseyi; assembly: GCF_010883055.1. Classification (NCBI taxonomy): domain Eukaryota; kingdom Metazoa; phylum Arthropoda; class Insecta; order Hymenoptera; family Cynipidae; genus Belonocnema; species Belonocnema kinseyi. The sequence continues at coordinate 36,906,871 of NC_046662.1, read as the reverse complement.
TTTTTGAAATTCCATTTTAATTTTGAACGTGTCAGATTTAAAAAAAATTCTCATATGCAACACAAATTGTAATAAATGCCACATAAGTGAAATAAAAAGCAGTATGAAAAATAATTTATTTAAATAATTTACCCATTTCTAATATTTTTATTGTTTATTTTTTTATTTTTCAAATGCCAATTTTATCTAGAACCTGTCGCATTTGAAAAAAATATAATAAACAACAGAATGAGTAATAAATGCCATATGTGAAATACAAATGACTACAAAAAAATTTAATCATCTGGCTAATTCCCAATATTGTTTTTATTGTTTTTTCATTAAAAAAAGCACTGAGAAAAATACTTAAGTAAAATAATTGACCTTTCTCAATCTTTTTATTCCTTTATCAGTCTTCAAATGCCAATTTATCTCGAACTTATCGGATTAAAAAAAATCGAAAATGCAAAAAAGGGTAGAATAAATGCCACAAGTGAAATATAAAGTACTAGGAAAAAAAATTAAATAATTGACCCTTTTCCAATGTTTTTTAATGTTATTTTTTCATTTTTGAAATTCCATTTTAATTTTGAACGTGTCAGATTAAAAAAAAATTCTCATATGCAACACAAATTGTAATAAATGCCACATAAGTGAAACAAAAAGCAGTATGAAAAATAATTTATTTAAATAATTTACCCATTTCTAATATTTTTATTCTTTATTCTTTTATTTTTCCAATGCCAATTTTATCTAGAACCTGTCGCATTTGAAAAAAATATAATAAACAACAGAATGAGTAATAAATGCCATATGTGAAATACAAATCACTACAAAAAAAAATGTAATCATCTGGCTAATTCCCAATATTGTTTTTATTGTTTTTTCATTTAAAAAAGCACTGACAAAAATACTTAAGTAAAATAATTGACCTTTCTCAATCTTTTTATTCCTTTATCAGTCTTCAAATGCCAATTTATCTCGAACTTATCGATTAAAAAAAATCGAAAATGCAAAAAAGAGTAGAATAAATGCCACAAGTGAAATATAAAGCACTAGGAAAAAAAATTAAATAATTGACCCTTTTCCAATGTTTTTTATTGTTATTTTTTCATTTTTGAAATTCCATTTTAATTTTGAACGTGTCAGATTAAAAAAAAATTCTCATGTGCAACAGAAATTGTAATAAATGCCACATAAGTGAAACAAAAAGCAGTATGAAAAATAATTTATTTAAATAATTTACCCATTTCTAGTATTATTATTGTTTATTCTTTTATTTTTTAAATGCCAATTTATCTTGAAAGTCTCGGATTTTACTTGAGAAAAACGGGATGGGTTGCAAGATACAGACAGTTGGCAACTTTTCTACAGGTATGTAAATATGTACATTTTACATTACCGCGTGCGCGCTTCTTTGCATTGCGACTCGATTTCTCCGATTTTTTATCTCTTTTACGTTTGGTCCTCATGTCAATTCCACAATAATTCAAAACAGTCTCAAGATGTATGTACATTTCTTGTGAATATATAAATAAAAGATTTTGTTTTTGAAAAATCGAGAAGTAGGGGCTGACAAATGATTAACAATTGCATAAATTTGTAATACAATTAAATTAAAAAAATTAGTTCTTAATTTAAAAATTGTGTTTTATTGTAGAATGGGCCTTATTAAAAGAGTCAATACCATGGACGTGGCATAAGCGAAAACGAGCCTTGTTGGTACAGCTCGTTACATTAATATGTTACGTGACTTGAATTTAATCGACTGTAAACATTATTATGCGAAAGGCAATTTTTTCCCCATAAAGATTATGAGAAAATAATTGATTATCAGATTAGCTGATATGATCATTAGGAGGTCAAATTAATCACGAAGAAAATTATTCAAATTAATCATCTTTCAGCAAATGTTACTTACCGCATTGACAACAATTATATAATAATTATATTTTAAACAAAGTAGTTGTTCAACGCAGTTAAATTATCAGCTTTTAATCAAGTAATATTTTTATTTTAAATAACAAACAATTTAATTGAACGAGAAGAGGTGAATTTGCTGCCAACAATTTTAACTTTTTAACCAAAAAATATTAATTTTTAGAACAAAATTTATTCTAAACAAAATAATTGAGTTTTTTTAACGAAGAATGTAATAGTTTATATTTAAATCAAAAACAGTTAAATTCATGAAAAAAGAAAAGAATTTTTGACAAAATAGTTGAATTTTCAATAAAATAACTCAATTTTTATAAAAGTCAATTCAAGTTAAATTTGTTACCAAATAATTTAATTTTTAAACTACAAAGATAAATTCCCATAAAAAATATAATAGTTTATATTTCAACCATAAAAGATGAAATTTCGAAAAAAAACACAAATGTTAAGTCAGAAAGACTTATTTAATTATTTTTAATTATGATCAAAAACAGTTTAATTTACCCCAAAAACACAAATTTTCAACAATATGGGTGAATTTTCCACAAAATATTAGAATTTACAATAAAATAATTTAATTTCCCTTAAAATAGTCAAATTTTCGTACAAATAATTGAAGTATCAATTAAAACTAAATAAATTGCCAACCAAAAAAAAATTTGCTGGAAAAATCCTGAACCAAGCAAATGCTATTTTCATCCAAAAAGACGAATTTTCAACTAAAAAATAAATTATTTTATAACAAAAAATCGAAAAGCCACATTTTAATAAAAAAAATGTTAATTTTAAAATAAAAAAAAAACGAATTTTTAAGTAAAGCAATGAGTTTCCATCGAATAATTTAATAGTAGACATGTCAGCCAAAAAATATTTTTATTTATAATAAATAAAAGTTGAATTTAATGAAAATAGTCGGAGTTTCTACCAAACAATTAAATTTTTTAACCCGAAAATATGAATTTTTAACAAAAAACTTAATTTTCAACTAAATAGTTACATTTTTTACCCAAGAGATGAATCTCTAAACATTAATTTTTTAACATAAAAAATTATTCAAAATTTGTCCAGAAATATCGAGAAAACTTTTTTAATAATTTAAAACTTGCCAAAATCGCTTTAAAAAAATGCAACATTTTGATTCGAAATTTTAAAAGTCTGCATAAAGATTAAAATTTTTTTTTGAAACTTCTCAAATTTCAAATATTCTACATATTTTTTCTAAGGTTTTAATTTTTTAATATTTCAAAACTGAACAAAAAATCATCCTTAAATGTTTCAAATTCTTTTTTGACAATTTTGGAAACCTTTTGAAATGCTTTACAAATTTTTTTAAGAATCTCTTTACATTCATTTTTTGGAATCTTTTTAACTTAACATTTATTTCGGAATTTTTGAAAACTTTTAAATATCTCCTCAAATTACTCAAAATTTTCTACAATTTAAAAAAATCTTTTAAAATTAAAACAACTGCATAAAACCTTCCAGATTCTTTTTTTACAATGCTGGAAATCTTCTGAAATGTTTTAAGATATTTGAATAAATTTAAGATTATTTTTGAAACTTTTTTTTCTTTTAAACACATTTAAATATCCCTTAAACTTACTCGAATTACTTTTTTTTTAATTTTGTAATCTTGCAAAATTGAAAAATATTTTTTTTTAGAAATTTTTCACATTTTTTCTGAAATGCAAAAGAATTTTTTTAAATTTATTTTTAATTTATATATAATATTAGAAATTGTTGTCACCAAATTAATAATATTTCCTAAGAGTAAGAGTTTAACAATTTTAAAGCAATTTTCAGGGTGAAATTAGACTTTTTAATCTCAACTTTATGATAAAATCGCAACTTTAAGTTTGGTGATTCCCACCGTAATTTTTTTACGTTACGATAAAAAATTTGAGGGTTTTGAAACCATTTTTTTTTAATTTGAAAATTATAAGAAAAATCATTTTATTGCTGAAAGCTTTACAAATTATACAAATTCATACAAATAAACATACAAAAAAACTTATTAAATAAACTTCTTCTTCTAATGTTTTAATTTTTAATAAACACTTATAATATGATATTCTCACGGCAAATCCGTATTGCGCAAGAGTTTCTTCTGAAAAGATTTCTCTGAAGATAGTGATTTATCTAATTATAGATAAACAATTGCTGAAGATTTTTTTTTGTGAAACTTTATCTCGAAGTATAGTGATAATTTTATTCTCTTCTAAGTACCAAATTTCTCTCATATTTCTCTGTCACTTTAGGAACATTTCTCCCAAGTCAAATTTCGAATTTTTAATCAAATTTCCAAACTTTTCTTCGACTTGTGTAACATTCTAGTCAAATTCTACAAGATTGGTATACTTGAGGGCACTCATTCCAGTTCATTTAAATTCATTGCTTTCTTTAAAATTATTTCTCAAATCTATTTCTTCTATATTAAGTAATCTCTAATTTAAGAAACCCAAATTTGCATGAGTTCAATCTTAAATTTATGCAAATTTTTTTTATTTCAGGTTCAACTCTTTCGAAATTTGTCCTGGCTGAAAAAATTTAAAATTCACTTGCTTTTAAACTTCCGGTTTTCAAATGGTGCGGCTTTAATTTTTTATTTTGACCTGATGGTTTGCAATGGAGGGATGGGTTTGTAATTAAAAATTTGTAAAGCAATAAGTATTAATGTCACGCTCTGTACGGAGCCGGAACGAAAGGATGTGAAACGAAAGGAATAAGCTACCGAATCATTTTGACCCACATAAGGCGAGCTCAAAGAATTATTGCCTCAAGCAAATTAGCGGGCGCTGAAGTCAGATTGGTCCAAACAGATTAAAGTCTGGCTTTGTAAAACAAGAAATTAAGAATGAATACCTCATTTTATCTTTCAGCCATCCTATCAGGACATCTTTACATCCAGTAGTTCTTCTTTCAGGAAAAGCAGGGGAGACTGGTACACTGTGGATCATGCGGGTATTTGCATATAGGGGCCGTGCATAAATTAAAAAAAAGTTTTTTCTGCAATTGTGAATCACGTACCTCCTTTTTTAATATCAAATAATTGAAACTTTTAACAAAACAGTTCATTTTTAAAGAAAATAGTTGTATTTTCAAAAAAGGTGGACGAGGAATTTATTTTATTCAAGAATGATAAAATAAAAAAAAGAAAAACACTTTCCAAAAAAAAAACATTAGGTTTTTCAACGAAAATCTCAATTTAAAAACAAAAATTTGAAAATTGCAGTTAAACAAATTAATTCTTAACTAATATGACCTATTTTTGACAAGGTAGACCAAATTTTACTTAAAGGTATGAATTTTCAACTAAAGTTATAAATCTTGTACAAAAAAATTAATTTTTAACGTAGAAATATGATTTTTCGATAAAAAACATCAAAGATTTTATTTTAACATCCAGTAGTTTTTCTTTCAGGAAAAGCAGGGGAGACTGATGCACAGTGGATCATGCGGGTTTTCGCATATAGGGTCGTGCATAAATTTCGTAAGGTTTTGTTCTGCAATTATATACCATGTATTACCTTTTTTAGCGTAAAATAATTTTTTTTTCAAACAGTTAATTTAAAAAAAAAATTTATCTTCAAAAAAGGTGGACGAGGAATTTATTTTATTCGTGAGTGATAAAATAAAAAAGATATATAAACACTTTCTAAAAAAAACATTAGTTTTCAACGACAATCTTAATTTTAAACCAAAAATATGAAAATTTCAGTTAAACAAATTAATTATTATATAATAGGACGTATTTTTGACAAGGTAGACCAATTTTCACCTAAAGGCATGAATTTTCAACTGAAATTATAAATCTTCTACAAAAAAATTAATTTGTAACTATTATTTCAACTGAAACCAAATGATTGAGTTTTTAACGTGAAAATATGAATTTTCCATGAAAAACTTCAAAGTTTGTATTTTAACATCCAGTAGTTATTCTTTCAGAAAAAGCAGGGGAGACTGGTAGACAGTGGATCATGCGGATTTTTCCATATAGGGGCCGTGCATAAATTTCGTAACGTTTTTTTCTGCATTTTTAAACCTTTTACCAACTTTTTTAGTACATAATAATTTTAAACATTTTTAAACAGTTAATTTAAAAAAATAGTTTTATTTTAAAACTAGGTGAACGAGGAATTTATTTTAATCAAGAATGATGTAGCAAAAAAAGATAAATAAACACTTTCTAAAAAAAATACTTCAATTTTCAACGAAAATATTAATTTTCAACCACAAAGTTAAAAATCTTAGAAAAATTAATTCTCAACTAATATGACCAATTTTCGACAAGGTAGATCAATTTTTAACTATAGGCATGTATTTTCAACTAAAATTATAATTCTTGTGCAAAAAAATTAATTTTTGAGTATTATTTTAACTGAAAACCAATTAATTGAATTTTCAACGTAAAAATATGAATGAAAGAAAATAGTTGTGTTTTCTAACTAGATGAACAAGGAATTTATTTTAATCAGGAATGATAAAATAAAAAAAATATTTAAAAAAAATCACGGAAATAACAGAAAGTATCAAAGTTATTGATATTTTAAACAAGAAAACACAAGGTATCTAAAATCCAATTAAGTTTTCAACCGAAAGGATCAATTTACTACTAAAAATATTAATTTTCAGCAGAAACCTTAACCAAAAAGGTTGAATTTTTATTTAAGAAGATCAATTTTCTACCAAAAAGGACGAATATTCAAAGGAAATACATAAGTTTTTAACGAAATTTATGACAAATAACATAAATTTATAACCAAATACTGGAGTTTTTAAATAAAAAAGATAAGTTTTTATTAAACAATAGAATAGTTCAATTTGCTTGACAAAATAATTTAAAGTTTGAAAAAATAATTTTCTACAAAACAGTTGTGTTTTATAATAAATAGTTAGCTTTCCAACCAAATTGTTGAATTTTCTAAAAACCATTAGAGTTTACGACAAAAATCTTAACTTTTGACCAGTTAAAAATTTTAGTTACAAAAATTAGTTTTTAACTGATAATACGAATTTTCAACAATTTTATCAAATTTTCAACCAGATACATGACTTTTCAACTAATATTATAAATCTTATGCCTAAAAATTAGGTTTTAAATAAGTAGTTCAACTAAGAACCAAAGAGATGAATTTTCAACGTAAAAATATGCATTTTCTATAAAAATTTTGAGTTGTTATTTTAATAGATAAATATTTTATTTTTTGATAAAAAAATTTTGATTTAAACAAAAGAGACGAATTTTTTACAAAATACTTTATTTCGGAATTAAAACAGATTCATTTTTTACCGAAACGTTGAAATTTTAACCATTCAATTGTTTTTCTACTAAAAAGGACAAAATGTTTAAATCTTTAACCAAATAGTTGAATTTTCAACGTCAGAATATGAATTTTCTATAAAAAATATAATAGTTGTTTTTTCAACTAAAGATATTTCTTCTTTATTCATAATGTGTCCCCTAAGGGTTTACATGATGCCCATTCCTTAC
>NC_046662.1:36871645-36899363 GCF_010883055.1 Belonocnema kinseyi | reverse complement strand
AATTATTTACAACTATTTACATAAAGTCTTATATCTAGTTCCTTATCTCTATTTCCTGTGATGGCGAAATTTAGAACTTATTAGCAAACGAGTGAGCGAGCGAACAAATGCGAGAGTGCAAGCGAGAGAGAGAGAGAGAGAGAGCGCGTGAAAACGAAAACGCATCTTAAAATACTTAACTGTTATATTTTCATTACTTACAATTTTTACGCTTCTTATTTAAGCAACTTCCGTTTCCTTTTTCTTTCACTCCATTTGCCTTTTTTCACGTGCATTCTTTCATTCTGTCTCATTCGCTCCTCTAGCACCCTCCAACCCCTTCATCCATTCTTCTCCTTATCCATCCTCCCCTAGAATCTTAATCACATTCTCTTGCCAGCTTCCTGTATCTTCCATTCCTCTCCTAAATCCTTCCCATAAATGCTCCCATGTTTTCTCCTCCCATTCACATACTCTGCACTGTTCTCTTCTTTTTCCCAGTACTTTTCCTCCCTTAACTCGTTTCCCAATCTAAATCTTGCTATTCTGGTCCACCTTCTCTCTCCCGATCTCTTTTCTAAATACTTTGGCTCTCCTTTCTTTTTTATCATCTTATACCATTTATTGTATTTTTATTCCTCAATCATGCGTCACCTTTCTATTAATTGTCTTTTCCTCTGCTTTTTTCCAATTCTTCATAGTTTACTCCAGTCCCGTCTTCGATTTCTTTAGCATTAAAGAACTCCCCCCTTTCTCCTTTCTATCACGTTAATTCCATGGTCCTCCCTCTCCTCTTTTCTACCATCATTAAAGATTTTCTCGCTAACTCCCCTCCCTTTGCCCCCCTCAGCTTCGTCTCAAATTTACATGCCCTTTTTCCCGTTCTAATTCTGAATTTATTCCTTTGCGCTTCTTCTCTCACCATATATCCTGGCGTCCTCCAGTATGCTCCCAGTGTCCACCTTATATACCTTTCTTGTAAACTCTCAATATCTTTCCTTACTTTCCATCCCCATACCGTTGCTTCATAACCTAATACCGGTCATACCAACGTGTGAAATAACCACATTCTCGTTCTCCAATTTTTTTAACCTTCTTTTTCCTATTTCCCAGATCTGTTTCATTACCCCAGCTGCTTTTTTATCCTTTCTCTTATTTAAGCTCTACGATCTCCATTCGTTTGCCAGATATATCGAAAATATTTAAACTCTTTTACTTTGTCTAATTTTATTCCCTTCTATCTTCCCGTCTATTCTTTCTTCCTTCCCTCATCTTTTCTAAACCTCAATATCTTTATCTTTTCTACATATCCTCATTTTTTAATCCAAGTCTGATATTAATATATTAAATAGAAGTGGGCTCCAAGGACAACCTTGCCTCACCCCTCTCACCAACCAGAAACTATCTCCTACATCCTCTCCGACCATTACCCTGCTTTTTGTTTCTCTAAAAATTTGCGATATTCTCTTCATGATTCCCTCTCTTATGCCCCTTTTCACCGTATTTTTTTCTATTTCGCCTAAGTCCAATGAGTCAAACGCCGCCTTTAAGTGAGCAAACATTGCTATCATTGCCCCTTTTCCCCTTTTAATCCTCTTATTTACTAGATAGTTCAGAACATATATGTTGTCCATTACCCCCATTTCTTTTCTAAGCACTGTCTGATTCGGTCACTATCTTTTCTTTCTCGACTTGTATCTTCAATCTGTCTTACAAAGCAGTTATATATACTTTATACAGTGTTGGCAACAGCGTCACACCCATATAATCTTTAATCTCCCCTTCTTTGCCTTTCTTCACTATTTGTATAACTACTATTTGTTTCCAAAACTCTGGCCACCCCTCTCTTCTCCATACTCGATTACACAATATCCATGCCCATTCCTCTAGCTCCATCCTTTCATATTTCCATACTTTATTTGGAATCTCATCTATACAAGGTGCCTTTTAACCCTTCATTATTGCTAAAACCTTGACTATTTATTCCCTTGTTATGCCCGTTTCCTCATCATTTTCTCTACCATATTTTGCTCCCTTCCTAACTTTTCTCACTACTCTTCCTAGAAAATCCAAAAAATATTTTCTCCATTCCACCATTTCAATATCTTGGTTTACTCTTTTTCTTTTTTTTTCTTTCTCTATTTAATACCTTTCATACCTCTTCTTCAGTCCTAACCTTCTCCACCTCTTCCTCAAACCTTTTATTCTCTTCCTCTTTTTTTGATCACACAACTCAGTATATTCTTTCTTTCTCCTATATTCTTCCCCATTACTTTTTTCTTTTCTCCACTTTCTTCATTCCTCTCTGACCACTTTTTATCTCTTCAGAGTCCTTATCCCATCCACTTCTATTCTCCCCTTTACTAACTTCATTTTTGTTTGTGCACTCTAATCCTCTTTTTATTTCTTCTATTATTCTTTCCATTTCTTCTTCCACATTTCCCTTTCTCATTTTGATATTTCTGACCTTTTCTCTAAACTGTTCTTTTCCCTGCCTAGAAAAATTTCCTATTCCTACACTTTTTACCTTTGCTCTCCTTTTATTCATATTTTTGTAACTTTTTTGTCCCTCTAATGTCACTATTAAGGGAAAAGAATCCGAATCAATATAATCACCCACCTCTAGTTTCTTGACCTTCTCTCTAATCTCATCATCCACTATCGCATAATCAATTACCGTTCCCCTTTTACCTTCTGAGCGTGTATATTCCCGTTTCTCATCTCCCTCTATATTTCCGTTTAATATAAACCATCCCAACCCCTCCAAGCTCTTCAAGCTCTTCCTCTCTCTTCCTATTTCCTTCCTCCTTTGTCTCCTGTTCTCGCATTGAAATCCCCACCTATTATATGTCTAATCTCTTTATTTCCTTAAATCATTTCTTTTATATCCCTGCTTTCTACTACATATCACTATTCACATAAACTACCACTGCATTCCACTTCTCTACTCCCATTCTTACCTCGTATACTATTAATCGTTCTTTTTGTTATTTCCTATCTTTCTTATCTTGCCCTGTTATACATTCTTCCCTTACTTCCATCACCATTCCTCCTATTGTTCTGTCTTTTTTATTCTTTCGCTTTGCATTTTACACTTCCATTTATAACATCTTGGTAACATTCCCCTTACTCTTTCCCATCCATTTTCATCTAGCCAAGTCTCCATAATTATGACTACATCCCATCGTGTTAAATCTCTCATAAACTCCCTATCCTTTCTTTCCAATCCTGCTATATTCCAGTAACATATCTTCCATTCTTCCCTAGTTTCGTTTCTCGTCTCTATTTCCTTCTTACAATTTCTTCTTTTCTTATTTCCCGTTCCTTCCTCTCCTAGTTTTCCAGCACCTCATTTCTTACTATCTCTTTCCTTTCTTTATCCCAATCGCGCCATACTCCGTCTATCTGTAGTCTCTCATTCTTAATCCAGGTTCTTCTTCCCCTTTTTCTTTCCTTTTCCGCTATTTTCCTTAACTTATACTGCATCTTTCTGCCTACCTATGTCCAATCATCCTTTATTCCTTCCGAGCTTTCATTTAAGATCCTCTTCTTTGTTATCACTTCTCTCTTATGTTCCCATTTCTTAGTCTCACCAGTACCATTGTCTCCACTCTTCGCTCTTCCCTTCGTACACTTCTCACTTCCTCTATCTCTACCTTCGCCTCAATCCTTTTTAGTACTTCTTCTGCTCCTTCCAACCAAAGATATTTAAATTTCAAATAAAAACAAAGCAAGTAAAATGTAGTTTTGTAAAACAATCAATTAAAAATAAATACCTTATTTCACCTTTCAGCCATCCTATCAGGACATCTTAACATCCAGTAGTTCTTCTTTCGGGAAAAGCAGGGGAGACTGGGACACACTGAATCATGTGGGTTTTTTCATATAGGAGCCGTGCATAAATTATGTAATTCTTTTTTTTTGCAATTTTGAAACACGTATCCTACCTTTGTTAATCTCAAATAATCGAATTTTTTAACAAAACAGTTAACTTTTAAACAAAATAGTTCAGTTTTTAAACTAGGTGAACAAAAAACTCATTTCAACCAAAAAGGATTGTAAAAATATATATAAAATTATAAATTGATATTGTAAACGCGAAAACATGTCTGTTTTGAATAAAAAATAAATCCAGTTGAGCTTTCAGCAAAATAATTGAATTTCATGAAAAAATTACAAATTTACTACTAATAAATATGCATTTTCAACAAAATAGACAAACTTAAAACCAAAAAGCAAGAATTTTCAAACCAGAACATTAATTTTCTCCTAGCAAGAACGAATTTTCAAAGAAAATACATAAATTTCTAACGAAATAGTTGGATATTTAACCAAGCAGTTAAATTTTCCACATGAAAAGGCGAATTTATTTCAAACTGCAGACATTTTAAACCAAGAACACGAATTTTCAACAAGGTATTCCAATTTTCAACCAGCGATATGCATTTTCAAATAAAATTATAAATCGCGGAAAAAAATTAACTTTTATCCAAGTATTTCAACTAACAACTAAGGAATAGAAGTTTTAACGTAAAAATATGAATTTTCGATACAACATTTAATATTTGTCATTTCAACCAAAAAGTTGAATTTAATCAATAAAGACGAATTTTCACAAAATACTTGAATTCTCAATTAAAACAAATTATTTTTTTGCCAAAATGTTACATTTTTAACCAAACAATTGCTTTACTACTAAAAAAGAACAATTTTGAAGCAAACTGTATATATTTTTCAACAAAAAATGCTGAATTCTCAACCAAATAGTTGAATTTTCTAAAAAACATTTAGATTTACAACAAAAATCATAATTTTCAAATTGAATTTTCAACGTAAAAATAAGAATATTCGATACAAAAATGTATAGTTTTTATTTTAACCAAAAATATTTGTATTTCAAGTAAAAACAGTTGAATTAAACCAGAAAAAAAAATTTCTTAATAAAATGCTTGAATTTTCCAATAATAAAGATTAATTTTTTACCAAAAAGTTACATTTTTAACGAAAACATTGAATTTCTACCAAAACAAACGATATTTTAACAAAGTGCATAAATATTTCAACTAAAAAGATTATTTTTCTATTTAAAAAGTCGAATTTTTAATCAGATACATGCATTTAAAATCAAATAGTCAAATTTTTAACTAAAAAAAATCAATTTTCTACCCAAAATAAAATTGTTAGATCTTCAGTTCAAAAAATTCATTTTAGACAAACAAAATGAATTTCCAACCAAAGAGATGAATTTACTACTAAAAATATGAATTTTTATAAAAAGCCTTAATCAAAAAGAATGAATTTTCCACAAAGAAGATTTATTTTCTACCAAAAAGGGCGACCATTCAACGAAAATACATAATTAAAAAAAAAATTATCTTCAACCCAGCAGATAAATTTTGTACATGAAAATGCGAATTTATAACAAATCACATAAATTTTTAACCAAATAGTGGAGTTTCTAAATAAAAAAGGTAAATTGTTATGAAAAAATGGAACAGTTCAATTTTCATAATAAAATAAATTAAATCTATACTAAATGGTTGATTTTTCTATCAAATTGTTAAATTTTTAACAAAAATCTTAATTTTCATCCAAAAAGTTAAAAATTTTAGTTAAAAAATTAGTTTTGAACTAATTATACGAATTTTCATCTAGTTTATCTCATTTTCAACCAGAGACATGACTTTTCAACTATATATATATATATATATATATAAAAAGTATATATATATTGCACCAAAAAAATTAATTTTTGACAAAGTATTTGAACTAACAACCAAAGAGTTGAATTTCCAGCGCAAAAATGTGAATTTTTGATTAAAATAATTAAGTTATTATATTAATTAAAAAATATTTTAATCATAATTAAAAAATAATCGAATTTAACCAAAAAAAGACGAATTTTCACAAACCACTTAAATTCCCAATTGAAACAAATCGTTTTTTACCAAAACATTAAAGTGGTAACTAAAGAATTTCTTTTCTACTAAAAAGACGAATTGTTAACAAAATGTATGAATTTTTAACCAAATAATGGAATTTTCTAAAAAAACATTTTAATTTTCAACAAAAATCTTAATTTTCCACCAAATAGTTAAAAAAATCAATTTTTAACATAGTAGTTCAACGTTTAATTCATTAGTTGACTTTTTAATAAAAAAACAAATGAATTTTCAAGAATATAGATAAACTTTGAACCTAAAAAATGGATTTTTCCCGGAAATCGTCAATTATAAACAACAAAAAATGATTTTTTTAAACAAAAATGTTGAATTTTCGAAAACCAAAATCAGTCAAAGCAATTAATTTTCTACCAAAAATACGATTTTTAAACTAAATAATTGAATTAGCAACTCAAAAAATCAATTTTAACCCAAAAATGGGTTAGCTATATTGTCAGATGAAAATATATTTTTTAACCAAAGAGATAAACTTTAAATTACATTGATGAATCTACAAAAACAAAATGAATTTTTAACAAATTAGATGACGAAAAAGATAACAAAGATGAATTCTCAATTAAAACTGTAATAGTTGATATTTCAACTACAACAAAATTTTATTTTAAATCAAAAACATTTGAATTCCACCAGAATGATGAATTTTCTACCAAAAAAAAAATAATTTTATTATTTATTATATTATTTCATTGGTTATTTTAGTTTGAAAAAAACAAGAAATTTTCCAACAAACAGTTGAACGAATCAGTAATTTTGAATGATCCGATCTGTAACTTTCATGGATTAAATCAGTCATTTCGAATGGCATAATCAGTAATTTTTACTGATCCCATTTATAATTTTGATTAATTTATAATTAAAATTCAAACCTAATTTTACTGTTTCATTATAGCAGAAATATGTCATTAATCCACCTGGCGAAACGATTGTTTTTTCAGTAGAAATGAGCAAATGATCAGTAGAATCGTGAATTAAAGTTCTTTTCTAAGTAACACTTATATTTTCTCTGAAATCTTTTTGTATTGAATTTTCCTTCTCAGAACAGTTTTATTGGCAGAATTCGTAAAAAATTTAATTTTGAATAAATGACCCCTTATTATTCGTCTTCTTTTATAAAAACATACTAATTAATTCATCAAGAAATAAATCAGACTCTTTTGCAATATGTTTTCAATTATCTGATGATGAACTTTTTTTTATCAAACCTGATCTTAATGTAAGGTGATAAACTGATAAGAATTACGATTTCGTTCTAAGGGAGATAACACCAAGTTTATTATTCGCATATGAATATTGAAATAAAGGACAATCAATGTGATAGATATTTTGAGTCAGTTCTTACGCGGCAACTGCACGGTACGATATAAATTTTAAAAAATTTGATATTTATAATTTTATTATTATTTTATTAGTAACAGGATGGCCGCAAGAAATCGTTTTTACTGACTAATTTCTCATTTACCATTATTATTTATGATTTCATTTGTCAAATTATTATTATTTAAAGACCAAAATTATAATATTGTAATCTTTTTTACGGAATCTTTTATAAATGAAATAAACCAATTTTTATTTTAAATTTATAAAAAAAGTAAACTATTTAAAATAAAAATTTGATCAATAGTGACTAACTTTTAAACCAAAAAGTGACTGAAAGTGACTATTTTGTGTAATTTGATTAGTGTTTTCTTTGAGTTAAAAGAAATCGAAATGATTCATATTAAATTCAAAAGAATTTAATTAAATTGGGACAAATTAAAAAAAAATCTGAGCAATTTAGTGATTTCAGCAAAATTGAAATAAAATTAGAGGAATTTAAGAAAAATGAGAAGAACTCGATGAAATTCTTCACAATTCAAGGTAAATTAAAAAATTTAATTGAGGGGTAAGAAAACAGGATAAGATAATAAGAATTTCAAGAAATTCTATAAAATCTGTGGATATGGCCTGAAATTTTGGTTAATATATTTAAAAGATTTGATAGCTTTCAAAATCTCTTAAAAACCTTGAAATA
Source organism: Belonocnema kinseyi (assembly GCF_010883055.1). Classification (NCBI taxonomy): domain Eukaryota; kingdom Metazoa; phylum Arthropoda; class Insecta; order Hymenoptera; family Cynipidae; genus Belonocnema; species Belonocnema kinseyi. The sequence continues at coordinate 36,891,410 of NC_046662.1, read as the reverse complement.
TTTTTAATATTTCGAAAATTTATTCGAAACTTTCAAAGTTCCCAAAAATATTTTAGAACCTTTAAAACTCTTTCAAACTATTTAAATAACTCAAAAAACCCTAAAATGTGACAATTTCTTTCAAATCTTTTTAAATACTCTGAAATATTTCAAACTCTTCGAAATCAGATTAAGTTATTTACATTGATAAAAAAGTTCTTGCAATATTTTCAAATACCCCAAAATATGCAAAATATTTTTAAATCGCTTTAAATTATTTTAAACTTTTGAAAATACCTTGAAATTATTAAAATACCCAAAATAATAATAATTAGATTCAAAAAGTTTCAAAGTATGTAAAATAATAAATAATTTATGGAATTTCAAATGATCCCAAGGAATTTTTTTTTGATTTCAGTCATTCAACGTGATTTCAAAATGTTTAAAATATTTAATGGTATTTTGAAGGATTCGAAAGCATTTTCGAAACATTTCAAAAATTTAAAGAGATTTCGGAAGATTTGGAAAGATTAAAATATTTCAGGGAATTTTCAAAGGTTTGAAGGAATTTTAAAAAGATTTTAGCAAGCTACTGGCTTCTAAAAAATTTTAATATTGCAGGCTATTTTAAAATATTAAAAAAAGCATTTTTTTTGATTTTTTCAAATCCCTGAATCTTCCTGACCAAAAAAATTCTCTGACACCAGGTCACCCGGGTGCAACCTCCTTTTTAATTTTCTTAATTGTTTCTGCATTTGAAATAATTTCCTTGTCGTTTGATCCAATGAATAAATATCAAAAGTGAGTGCCAAAGTCACAAAACACAAAAAAAATTTATTACTTCTCCTAGCCCACAGAATGTACCGAATAATTAATTATTGATTATTTTTTGGAATATGTATTCGGGGATAGGAGAAGATTGAATTATAATATCTCTCGCAATTGGTCACTTTTTATACCTAAAATTCGATCTTTTCCTATCTCCACTATCAATAATTATCTATCTCTTTTTCTATTTTTTCGTAACCTAGAACTTATCATTTTCTATACTTCATTCTATCTCTTTAACATAAATTTGAATTTTTTCTGTCATTTAGATTGCAACAAGATAGAAAAACTTTCACATGAACAGATGAAGGATGGAATGAGATAAATAAGGGAGGATTGAAAAAGATAGACAGGAATTAAGATTAACAGAGAAAGAAAAGACTGACATGAATAGATGAAGGATGGGATGAGATAGATAAGAGAGGATTGAAAAACATAGACGTGCATTCAGATTGGCAAGCAGGTAAAAAAATTTGATTGAAAAAAAAGATTGAAAAAGATAGACGATCTTTAAGAATAACAGAGCAAGAAAAAGATCGAGATGTATAGGTCAAAGATAAGATAAAATATAGAAACAAGGATTGATAAAGGTAGACGTAAATTTAGATTGACAAAGAGGTAGAAAAAGTATTACGGTGATGAATATAGTAGAGGATAAAGTAGAGAAGAGGAGATTAAGAAAGATACGAATTTTCATTAACAGAGAAAGAAAAAGATTTACATGAATATGTAAAGAATGGGATGAGATAGAAAATCATAGATATTTATATATGTACTGTAAGGTGGGATAGAAAAGACGAGATTTGAAAAAATAGACGGGATTTAAGAGTAACAAAGCAAGAAAAAGATGGACCTAAATAGATAAAGGATTGGATGAGATAGACAAGAGAGAATTGAAAAAGATAGACGTACATTTAGATTGAGAAAAAATAGATAAAGATAGAATTTAATAGTGTAATATTGGATGAGATAGAGAAGACGAGATTGAAAAAGATATACGGGAATTCAGATTAACAGGTAAATAAAAAGATTGACATGATAAGATAAAGAATGGGATGAAGTAGAGAAGAGAGGATTAAAAAGGGCAGATGTAAATTTTGATTGTCAAAGATACAGAAAAAGATAGTAGTTGATAGATATAGTAGAGGATGAGATAGAGAAGAGGACATTGAAGAGTAAGGACAGAAATCTAGATTTACTGAGAGATAGAGAAAGACAGACATTTATATAACTACTATAGATACGAAGATTGACGAAGAGATAGAAAAAGATAGATGGTACTAAATACAGTATAGGATCAGATAGAGAACAGGAGATTGAAAACGATACACTTGAATTTAGATTGATAGAGACGTAGAAAATTATTGACATAGGTAGGATGGGATCGAGAAGAAGGGACTGAAAAAGATAAATAGAAATTTAGATTGACAGAGAGATATAAAAATGTTGAAGGGGATAGATAAAGGATGGGATGGGTTAGAGAAGGAAGGATTGAAAAAGATAGATATTGGTAGATGTAGGATGCGATGAGATAAAGAAGACGAGATTAAATAGACGGCAGGAAATTTAGATTTAAAGAGAAATAGAAAAAAATGGACATGAACAGGTACGAGTAAAGGATGGGATGGGATAGAGATGAAAGGATTGAAAAAAGAGAGATGTGAATTTAAATAGATGAAGGATAGGATGAGGTAGATAAGAAGGTATTAAAAAAGGATATTGACAGATGTAGTAAATTTTGATTGAAATAAAATAGAAAAACATTGACGTGTTTAGATAAAAGATAGGATAGAGAAGAGAGGATTGAAAAAGCTAGACGTAAATTAAGATTGGTAAAGAGATGGGTGAAGATAGACGTTGATAGATATAGAATATGATGATATAGAGAAGTTGGAGATTGAAAAGGATAGACAGGAATTTAAATTTACGCAGATATAGAAAAGGATTGACGAGAATTTAGATGAACAGAGAGATATAAAAATATTTACGTGCATAAATAAAGAATATGATGAGATAGAGTAGAGAGAATTGAAAAGGATAGGCGTTTATATATGTAGAATACGATGAGGTAGAGAAGAGGTAATTAGAAAAAACAGATATAAATTCAGATTGACAAAGAGGTAGAAGAAGAAATACGATAATAGATGTAATATAGGATGAGATGATAAAGAGGAGATTGGGAATGATAGATGAGAATTTAAATCAACAAAGAAAAAGAAAGATTGACATGAGTAAATGAAGGATAGAATAAGATAGAGAAAAAAGCATTGAAAAGGTAGACGTCGATTTATATTGTGAAAGAGATAGAAAAAGATAGACGTTGATAGATGTATTATAGGACACGGTAGAGAAAATGAGGTTGAAAAGGACAGAAGTAAGCTTAAATTGACAAAGAGGTCGAAAATGAAAACGTTAACAGATGTAGTATAGGATGAGATGGACAAGAGGAGATTGAGAAGGGTAGTCAGGAATTTAGATCAACAGAAAAAGAACAAGATTGACATGAGTAGATAAAGGATAAGATGAGATAGGAAGGAGAGGGTTAAAAAAAGACGTAAATTTAGTTTGACAAACAGATAATATACGAGACGTTGATAGGTGTAGTATAGGATGAAGTATAGAAGAGGAGATTGAGAATGATATACGGGAATTTAGATCAGAAGATAAAGAAAAAGACTGTCATGAATAGATAAAGAATGGGTTAAGATAGAGAAGATAGGATTGAAAAAGAGACTCTAATAGATGTAAAATACGAAGAGATAGAGGAGAGGAGGTTGAAAAAGTTAGAAGTAAATTTAGATGCACAAATAGGTTAAAAAAGAAAGACGTTTGTAGATGTAGTATAAGATGAAATGGAGAAGAGGAGATTGAAAAAGATAAACGGTAATTTGGATCAGCAGGAGAAGATCAAGATTGTCATTAATAGAAAAAGCATGGGATGCGATAGAGAAGAGAGGATTGAAAAGATAGACAAGAATTTAGAATAACAGAGCAAGAAAAAGATTGACATGAATTGGTAAGGCATGTAATAAGATACAGAAGAGATGATTTAAAAAATGTATACTTATACTTATATTGACCAAGAGAAAGGTCAGTATATACGTTTATAGTTGTAATAATTGTAGTATCGGGTGAGGTAGAGAAGAAGAGACTAAAAAATATAGATGGGTATTTAGATTAAAAGAGAAAGAAAAAGATTGTCATGAATAGATCAAGGCTGGGATGAGATTGAGAAACGAAGTTTGAAAAAGATGGACAGGAATTGAGATTACAAAGAGACAAAAAATATAGACTTTAATAGATGTAGTATAGAATGAGATAGAGAAGAGGAGATTAAAAAAATAGACAGGAATGCGGATCAGCAGGGAAAGAAAAATATTGAAATGACTGAATAAAGGATGGGATAAGATAGAGAAGAGACGATTGAAAAGACATACAGTAATTCAGATTTCTGAGAGATAGAAAAATAGTGACGTTAGAAGGTGTAGTATATGATTAGATAGAGAAGAGGAAATTGGAAAGGATAGCCGGTAATTCAAATTGACGAAGAGATAAAAGAAAATAGGCGGGAATTTAGATTGACAGAGATAGAAAAATATTTACATGGATAGATGTGGAATATGATGAGATAGAGAAGAGGAGATTGAAAAAGACAGAAGGAAATTTAGATTGTCAAAGAGACAGAAAAAGAAAGACGTTCATACAAGTAGTATAGGATGAGATGGAGAAGGAGAAGTTCGAAAAAGATAGACAGGAATTTTTATCAACATAGAAAAATAGGTGGTCATGAATAGATAATTAATGGGATGAGATAGAGAACAGAGGATTGAAAAAGATAGACTTATATTCAAATAGAAAAAGAGATAAATATATATACGTTGACAGATATAGTATAGTAACTCTATACATAAAAATAAATAGATTGAGACGAATAGATAAAGGATGGGATGAAATAAAGAAGAGAGGATTGAAAAAGATAGCTGTAAATTCAGAAAGATAAAGAGTCTGAAAAAGATAGAGGTTAATAGATGACCTATAGGATTAGATAGAAAAGATTGCAACAAATGGATAAAGGATGAGATGGGATTGGATGGAGAAGAGAATATTAAAAAGATAGACAAAAATTCATATTATTAAGAGATAGAAAAATATAGACAATAAGAGAGGAGGTTAAATAAGATAGGCGAAGATTTTGACTAAAAGGGAAAGGAAAAGATTGGCATGAATAGATAAAGGATAAAATGATATGGAGAAGAGGAGATTAAAAAAGATAGATATAAATTCATATTGACAAAGATGTATAAATTAGTTATAAATTAGTATGAATTAGTAGAGTTTATAATTTTTCTCTGCCCCTTTCTCTCATAAAGATTTAAAATTATTCAAAAAGATAGGATCTCTATCTTTTTAAATTCAGCAGGGGCGTATACCGAGGGTGTGCACCCAAGTCTTGAGGATCCAATCACCCTACTTTTATCCTAAAAATATACATAAATCAATATTTTGTTAATTAACTGTAAAACAAATTTTGGCAAGTAAGGAAAAACGCTTGCAAAAATGACCTCAAAGCATTTCCTGTGTTAGATAGGAATATATTATAGTAGGTAGATAACCCCTTTTTGCATGGCTATCTGTTAAGAACTCCTGGTGTGAAACATGCAATTATGCATTGTCCTAAATAAATAATCGCTGTATATATAAGGACCGTTTCTGTTTTTTTTTCTTTAAAAAAATTAAATATTTCTTGTCCCAGGTTCGTGAAAAATGTTCCTCTTGCGAATGATTCTGTTTGCCATTTTTTTGGGAATTTGTGCTGGACATCCAGCAAATCGTGGAAAACCGATACCACCTGTTCTAAAATCTGAAGTCCTTCTTCAGAAAGGCTACGATAGAGAAACAATTGGTAATTTCAAATTATAAGTTATCTTCTGCTATTAAAATTTAATTTATTTAAAGTGAATCTGAGATTTTACTTTTTCCCTTATTCTCCTCTTTTTATTCCTCTTTTTAACTATTTTTGAGAAATGTCACCTTTTTCTCGTTTTTCCTCTTAAATGCGAATTGAATTAGTAGAACCCCATCACAAAAAATTCATCGATTTTTGGTTCATGGTTAATTATTTTCAACTGAAAGGTCTAATATTATATTTTTCTTTTGAAGCTTATTTTTTTGGTCCAAAAAGTGTGCTATTTTTTAGAAAATTAAACTTCTCAAAACGTTCAACTTGTCAAAAATGCATGATTTTTTTTATACCAGTTGATTATTTTTTATTGAAAAGTATACAACTATAACTTTAATTCAAAATTTATTTCTTTGGAAAATTAAACAATTTTTGGATTACAGATTCATCTCTTTGTTCGAAAATTCCAAAAATTCATATTTACAGGCTGGAAATTCAACTGTTTTGTAGAAAATTTACATTTTTAGCGAATTTAATTGGATTAAAATGAACTATTTCAACATCTGAAAATTAATTGTTTTAACTAAAAACGTTACTACTTCATTTTTTGTTTTCAATTGATCTTTTTAGCAAAAAAAAAAAATGTTTTTCTTCAAAATTAAACTATTATGTGGAAAATTCATCTTTTTGGAAAGAAAATTCGTCCTTCGGGTTTGGAAATTAAGTGTTTGAAAAAAAGTCATGCCTCCAGTTTTTTGACAAGAAGGTAAATTTCTTTAATAAAAAGGCTACTATTATATTTTTATTCTGAAATCATCCTTTTTAGTTGAAAATTTAATTCTTTTATGACAAATTCAACTTTTTTTGAAGTCACCTATTCTTAAAAAAGTCAACTTTTTTGGTTGAAATTTCAACTACTTAGTTGAAAGTTGAACTACTTCGTAATAATTTATTTTATTTATTGAATATTCATCTCTGTTGTTTAAATTTTAATTTTTTCGTTCAAAATTTGTCTTGTTTGTCGAAAATTCTCATTTTTTTTGTAAATTCGGCTTTTTCGTAAAAAAGTAATCTCCTTGGCTGTAAATTCATCTTTTTATGTTAAAAATTCAACTGATTTGATGGAAATATCCACTATTTTGTTAAAAATTTACATTTTCAGGATGAAAACTTAACTATTCTAGAAAATTCTACTATTTTATTAAAAATTCCATTTTTTTTAATTTAAGTGATTTTTAACAGATTCATGTTTTGTATAGAAACGTCGTCCTTTGGGATTAAAACAAGTTAAAAATTAATCTTGGGCTAAAAAAACATGTTTTTTGTCTGAGAATTCATTATTTTTAATCGAAAAGTCTACTACTATATTTTTTGTTTTGAATTTATCTCTTTTAGTTAGAATTTAATTTTTTTGTAGAAATTGAATTATTTTCTTAAAAATTACTATTTCTTTGTTAAAAATTCCTGTTTTGTTCGTTTAGAAGTTCCAGCGGAACTTCTTTGTTAAAAAGTCATTCTTCCGCTAGAACGTTCATCTGTAAGTTCGTCTTTTTTGGCAGAAAATTTTTAATAAAATTAAGAACTTTTTTTCATTGAAAAGTTGATTTCCTTGGTTGAAAGTTGAATTATTATGGTAGAAAATTCTACTATTTCGTTAAAAATTAATACTTTCAGTTTTGAAATTAAACCATTCTGAGGAAAATAATCATTTTTGTAAATAAAATTTATCTTTTGGTGAAAATTCAACTTTTTATGTTTAAATTCAATTTTTTGGTAAGAAATTCTGTTATTTTCTTGAAAATCAACTTTTTCGTCGAAAATTTAACTGTTTTGTAGAAAATGTATTTTTTATACAGCAAATTCGTCCTTTGGGATTGAATTTTTTTTGTTTCGAAAATTTCAAAATTTGGTTCAAATTTTTTTCTTATTTGCAAACTTAAATTTTTTGCTGGAAAATTATTTTTTTTTATTAAAAATTCAACTTTTTATTTAAGAATATATTTTTTTAAAGAAAATTTAACAGTTTTGTAGAGAATTCGTCTCTTTGGCTTCAGAATTCAACAATTTGGACGATTTTTTTTCTTTCTTTACTAAAAAAATATTGCTAAATTGAAAAATCAGCTCTTTTGATGAAAATTTTTATGTTTGTTCTGAACATTAATCTTTTTTAGGTTGCAAACAAAAAAATTTTGTTAAAATTCAACTTTCTTTTGAAAAATCCGCCTTTTTTATTAAAGGTTTAAGTATCTGTTTGTAAATATTTATTTATCTATTATTCGAATATTTTCGTGAAATATCGTCGCAATTTCACTAGTTTAAGAGCATTTCTGTCTGTAAAGTCTGGAATATTATTTTTAATATTTTCCAGAATCTATAACAATTTTTCAAATTTTTAGAAAAAATTAAATTTTTTCAGCAAAGCGATTAAAAGCCTGGAAGCCTGAAGACAAACAGAACATTTGGGAATTGAGTGGACTTCACGAGGGAGATATAATATTACCTGCTCCTGGACTTGCAAATAAAAATGGACTTCTAAACGATAATTTAAGATGGACCGATGGAGTCGTACCTTATTTTCTCAAAGAAGAAGATTTTGGTATTAAAAAAACTTTAATAATTTAATTGATATTATTTATTCATAAAAATAGAAGAAAAAAACTTTTTCAATTCACAACAAAAATTTTAAATGAAGAATTCTTCCCTTAAACCTAATGAAAATGTTTAAAGCAAAAAAGGTCCTCTTCCTATTCAGAAAAAAATTGACCATTTTTTCCCCCTTTTATAGCAATTATAAAAGTTGAAAATAAAAAACTATCTTTCTTCCAATTCATAAAATATACAAAACAAAAATTTTCAGCTTTTCAACGCGATAGAAATATAAAAAATATAAAATGTTCCTCTTCCAACTAAAAAAAGACTACTTCTCGTTTCAAAATTAATAAAAATGTTAGAAATATAAAATTCTTTCCACCATCAACTCAATAAAAATCTTGAAAACAAAAAAGTTCCTCTCCTATTCGCGAAAAAAAGTTATTAGAAAACATTTTTTTTTAAATATCAATTTTTAAATGTAAAAGTTTTTTTACACATAAATAAATCTTTTTAAGTTAAATTATTCTTGTTTGTTTTAAGACGTCTCAAATTGATAATTTTTTATCTGTTATTTTTACATCAAAATTCATTTACAAAAGTAATTTGCAAAATAAAATAATTTTTCATGTAAAAATAACAATTGTAATATTTAATATTTAAATGTAGCAATAGAAAATGTTTACGCGTTTAATTCAAATTTTTTTCATTGCCATAAAATTTATCCCTTTTCACTAAATAATAATATGAAAAGTATAAAAAAATGGTCTTTTCCAATCTGGAGAAAAATGAAAACCAAAATTTTCTTCCTTCCAAACCAATAAAAATATTAAATATTACCCTCTTCAAATTCAGAAAAGACATTAAAAATAAAAATTGCCTCCATTCAACTCAATAAAAATGGTAAAAAGAAAAAATGGCCTCTTCCAATCCAGAAAAAAACTAACAACCCAAATTGAATCCCTTTCAACTTATTAAAACTGATAAAAACAAAAAAAATTCTCTTCCAATTAAAAAAATCCTTTCAATTTATAAAATAATGTAAATAAAAATTTCGTTTTTTTATCTCAATTAATATGTTAAAAACAAATAAATTCTTCTCTCATAATTAAAAAAAAATGGTTGCAAATCCTCAACTGATGAAAACCAAAATTTCTTTTTCTCTAATTCGATAAAAGCTTCTAAAATATAAAATGTCCTTTTGCCATTTCAACAAAAATTAAAAATTTCAATAAAAATGTTACAAATACAACATACTCAAAAATACAAGAAAATACTGAAAACGTCCCCTCTTCTTATTCAGAAAAAAAATAACCAAAACTAAATCTCTTCTAACTTAATAAAAATGATAAAAATAAAAAATAAAATTGAACTTTTCTCCATTCCAAACCAATACAAATGATGAAATAAAAAAAGTCCCTCTTTCAATGCAGAAAAAAATTACCAAAATTTCATGACTTCTAAATTAACACAAATATCCCCCCTTCAACTCAATAAAAATTCTTAAAAGAAAATATTGTCTTCCCCTATTCAGAAAAAAAAATGTTCGAAATTTAATATTTTTCAATTCAATTAAATTGTTAAAAAAAGGGCACTCGGTTTTGATATTTATTTATGTGATAAAAAAATAAATAAAAAATGGTAAACCGGATACCCCGGGTGTGTAAAAACGGGGGATGTTCCATTTCGCCCCAGCTGACTGTGTACAGTTCCCCCACTACGCAGCTTCCCCTCACTCAGCTAAATTGCGGCCGCCGAGTCTAGTCAGCGGGAGTACTTTGTACCAAATGAGGATTAAAATGCAAAATATGCAATTTTTTAATTTAGCACTTGATAATTTACAAGTATAATATTCGAAATCTGGGAATTATATCGATTCCAACGATATGTCATTAGATCAAGATATTTTACTCAAATCAGTTTCAGCAACTTTTGTAAATTTATTATTTTACTAAAATTCGGGGTTTCACATTGCTCAAAATTATCCTTTTAATAGTTTGCCTTAAAAAGTTTGTTTTTGTGTTAGACAAAAAATTAATCAAACAATGAAAATTATATATTATATTTTTCATTGTGTATAATTTTTCCGCTTGGGGTGAATATAATGCAATTTGTTTCTTGAAGGCTAAATAAAAATACTATTTTAACATATAAAAATCAGAATAAGATGGATTATCATTTATTATCATTCATATTTATTTATATAATAAAATTATTATGTTTGTAAATTACCAAGTGGTGAGTTAAAAAATGTTATCTTCTGTATTTTAGTCCTCATCAGGTATAAATCACTCCCGCTGACCAGGCTCGACGGCAGCAATACGGCAGAGTGAGGGGAAACCGCGAAGTGGGGGAACAGTACGTGGGTAGCTGGGTCGGAATTATCATCTGCTCACAGAGGGCAATGGTTTATTCTATCTAAATAATTAATAAAATAATTAAATTTATAAAATAAAAGAATTAATTTTCAACTTTTTAAGTCAAATAATATATCGTTGGAATCGTTATATTTTGTAAATTTCGAATATTTCATTTGTAAAATACCAAATGATAAATTTAAAAAGTGTTATATTCCATATTTTAGTCCTCATTAGGTATAAAGGACTTCCGCTGACCAGTCTCAGCGGCAGCAGTTTGACGGTCATTTTCTCACAACAACGTGGATAAAGTTGGATGTTTACTCGAGGTTTAATGAAGGTATACTCTAAATTTAAAATTCCAGAAAAAGAAGAAATTGCTGTGATAATGGGAGCCATTAAAGAATATCACAATAAGACGTGTCTCCGTTTCCGGCCGTACAAGGAGAGCGACCAGGATTACGTTACGGTGCAAGGCTCAGATTCGGGCTGTTGGTCCTCGGTAGGGCGTCAACGGAAAGGACAAATTCTCAATTTGCAGACACCAAATTGCGTTCGGCACGGAGTCGCTGTTCACGAATTTATGCACGCTATAGGATTTTTTCATCAACACAGTGCTGCTAATCGTGACAATTATGTCACCATTCATTGGGAAAATATTGAACCTGGTATTTATGATTTTTTCAAAATCGAAATTAATTGTTTCAAGCAAAAATTGCACATGTTGCTCATTGCTTATTAGACTCCAGGTCCCATAGAAGCCGGTCCGGTTTTGTAATTCATAGAACTGCTGTACGACGCTGTTTCTCAGGGGGCAAGGCGAATAAGGATCGCGACTCTCGCCTCGGAAGGGCCGCAGTGCGCGAGTACTCATTCTGATATATATTGCGCAATATTATGCATTCTAATTGGAAACGGTTCAGGGGGCCTGGCTGTTTGAGTTTCTAGGGTACCAATGTAGTAACAAGGGCACACTTCCGTAAAATTACATAAAGAGAATACTGGGTGTTAGGCACCCAAGGGTATTCAAACGTGTGCTGTTCCGACGGTATCGGATAGTTCTTTACAAGAAAATCAATTAATGATGTTTAATAAATCTAGTTTAAGAAGAAAAAGGTTTCATAACAGTTTTTGAAATTTAAAGTAGTTAAAAAAATCCTTTTTGAAAAAAAAAAATAAAAAATGACTTCTTTCACTATCAAATTCATAACTTTTTAAGTTTTTGATATTTTTACTTAAAATTTTACTTGAATACTACCGAGATACGGCGCTTCAAACAAAAAATTAGCCTTATAGTATTCGTCCCAAAGAAGGTATTTATTCTGCAAAATAAAAGCATTAATTCAATGAAAAATAGAACACCGTACATTGCGTGTTGAAACGATTTTATTAATCTTAAACTGCATATAAAAATTATAAACACCAAAATGATGTGAAAATGACATAGAAAACTAGGTTTTCATGTCATTTGTTAATCTGGTGCCCTATATTCCATTTTCTTGAATTTGATATGTTTTATTAAAGCACAAATAAGTCGCTGGGTATTTTTCACCCAGTATGCCCTTTAAGGGTTAATAATGTTATTACTGATATTTTCGGAATACAGTTAAATTTTAAGCCCGAAAAGTTAAATTTTCAACAAAAAAAGATGATTATCGAATCAAGTACTTGAATGCAACGAAAAGGGACTAACTTTAAACAAAATAGTTTAATTCTAGAAGGAACTTTTTTAATCAAGAAAAATAAATTTGTAAACAAATAGTGGAATTTTCGACTGAAAAATATTAATTTTCAATCCAAAATAGAGTTGTTAAATTTTTAGAAAAAAAATTACTTTTTACCCACCCAAAGAAAAAAGAATATTCAACAATATAGATATATCTTCAATGAAATATTTATTTTCTGCCAAAATAGTGGAATTTTCAATCAAAAATATAAATTTTCAATTAAAAAGTGCATTTTCACCAAGTTGTGTAATTTGTAACTAAATTCTTTAATTTTCAAGGCAAAAATATGAATTTTCGACACAAAAATTGAACTTTCTATAAAAAAAAAAAAAATTTGTGAAGAAAAGAGGTCGTTTGTTACCCAATAGCTCTATTTTCAATTGAAGAGTTTCAATTTAAACCAAACAGTTCAATTTTGTACTAAAATATTTAAATTTGCAACCCAAAATATGAATTATAAAAAAGAGTTGAATTTCCAACCAAATACAGTATAGTTAAATATTCAGATAAAATAATTTAGTTGAAAAATACGAATTTTTAACCAAATAGTTAAATTATTAAGCAAATACTTTAATTTTTAAGCAAATAGTGTTTATTTTTCTTACGAAATAGTTAAATTTTTAATCAAACATATGATTTTTGTAAAAAAACAAAATTAATTTTCTGCACAATTAGATGAATTTTTAACAAGTTCTAGCTGAGAACAAAATTTTAATATGTGCATTCATCCAAAATGATGAATTTTCAATCAAGAAGATTAATCTTATACCCAAAAAGAAAATTTTTCAAAAAAATATATAGATTCTCAATCGATTTGTGAAATGTTTAACTCATAAAGGATAAATCATCCAGTTAAATTTTCTACTAAAATAGTTACATTTTTTACCAAAAAAATTAACTATCAACAAAAAGATGAATTTTCAACTTATAAACGATTATAAACTTTTCGAAAGGAAACGAATTTCCAACAAAATAGTTCAATCTTTAAATAAATAGTTTATTTTTCAACAACCAAATAATGTTTATTTTTGTTACGAAATAGTTAAATTTTAACCAAAAATATAAATTTAAACATTTAATATTCATTATGTCAACCAAAAAGCATTTTACTTTAAAAAAGACGAATTTTCAACAAAATACATAATTTTTCTACCAGCAGAAAAAATCAATTTTCAGGCAAAATTTTTTTAATAAATAAGAATTACACCTTTTTCGATTTAATTACGACAAAATTACTCCAGCTAAAATTTTTAATATTCAAAATTTAAATTTTAAAAATTTCGTGAGTGAAATTATATTTAAAATGCACTGCATACGCACAAGCGTATTTTTGGTTGCCTGTTTTAGGCGTCCAAGTGTAATGATAGGTCGATTAATTAAAGTATGAATATTATGAACTTTTGAACAAATAACAATTTTAACTGGTCAATTACAAATTATTTCTATTTTAGTTTGTTACTTTTTCATTTTTAAACGTCTCCATCATCTTCTTATGAGTTGTTTGAAAAATTAGAATATTAATAAAAAGATTAAGAAAGTTTTCTCTTCAGGTAATTGTTATCTGATATTCAAATAATACTAAATTCTACTAAAACTTAAAAATAAAGTATTTGTTAAGTTAAAAAAATCAATGGTAGAAAATTTCCTTCAAGAACTTCAATCTTAAAATTTGTGACATTTAAAAATTTTTTAAAGTATTTACTAAATATGCATTGAGTATTGAAGAAAAATGTTGCTCAAAATATTTTATTATTGTATTTTTAAGGAATAAGCAATATAGATTACAAAAGAGTTTATTCCATTGTTTAAATTCAGGACTTTTACCGAGTTAGATATTTTATAATTCGGCCATTTCAGGAATATTATAAACTATCGAGAATTTTCAAATTTGGGACTTTTATATTTCGGAAATTTTATGATTTCGGGAATATTCTATTTCTAATATTTTCTTTTTCAGGAATCTTATAGTGTTGAGAATTTTATTTTTTGGGATTTTTCAGTCACCACGGGAATTTTCCAATTTTTTTCTATTTGGAAAATTTTCTTTTTCGAGATTTTTCATTCGCCCCTCATAAAGGATCCAACACTATATAACATAATTTTTTTCGCGTTGTAGCGATTTCGAATTTTCTTTTCTCTTAGCCCACATATGTCTTTCCACACTTTATAGGTAGAGCACACAATTTCAAAAAATTCGATAATGATACTGTTACTGAATTTGGAGTCGAATACGATTATGGAAGTGTGATGCATTACAGCGCCTTTGCATTTTCAAAGAACGACGAACCCACAATCGAACCAAAGGTAAAAAACTCTTCACCATATATTTTCATTACAAAAATTGAATTAACGAAATATTTTCAATTATATTAATAATAAGGAAAATGATCATACTTTTATTTTGATATTTCTATATATTTATTTTATAAGATTCACGGCTCGGATCGACTAAACGTCTTTAAAACAATAGGATTATTCTCATAAAATACTCTTTCTTCTCTACTATCGTTCCCTACTTTTCTCTAACCCCCTCAATTTACCATTAACCACCACACTTTCCCAGATTCTTCCTCCTCACATTTCTTTACTTCAGCAACGTACCCTTTTCATATTTGTTCTTCCTTTCCTACTCATCATTTCTAATTACTTCCCAATCACTTGCTTCCTCTACTTTCCCTTCCCTCATTTACCCCCACTTTCCCTTACCCTTCTTTCTTATAATTTCACCTACCCTTACATTTTCCCTACTTCCCCTACTCCCCCTCACGGAATTTCTCCTCATTTTCCCAACCATCATTTCCCATCACTTTTCAACAACTCACTTCCCCTACCATCAATCCTTAATTTATCCTCATTTCCCCTAGATTAATTTCCTATCATTTCTACTGGTTTCTCTCCTTTCTTTTCCACTACTCATTTACCTTCAAATTTACCCTACTTCACCTACGTCCAGTGCCTGCATTTCCTTTACTTCCCCATCCCTCATTTCCAATCACTTCCCCTACCTCCTCTCCCGTAATTCTGCTTTAGTTTCCTTACCCTAATTCCATATAATTTCACATAATCTCAAATTTTCCCTACTACACCTATATTTCACTGCATTTCTCCTCAATGTTACTACCCGTAATTTCCTATCACTTCCCAATAACTTACTTCCTCTACTTTCCCTCTCCTAATTTACTCTTATTTCCACTACCCGAATTTGCTATAATTTCACCTTCCCTCACATTTTCCCTCTTTCACCTACCTGTTACTATTTCATCCCTTTCCGAATTTCTCCTCACTTTCCCACCCATCATTTCCCATCACTTCCTAATAACTCACGTCCCCCACTTTCCCAACCCTGACTTTTCCTTCCTTTCCTCCCTTTACTTCCCCTACTTCACCTTTCATTATATTCCTTCTCTAACCCTCCATGGAAAACGCCTTCTTGGAAAAACTTAATGTCTTCTAGGCAAAAGGATTTAAGGTATCTTAATCAGTTTTTTACATTGCAGATGAAGCACATAACTATAGGTCAGCGACGTGGCCTTAGTGATAAAGACATCGCCAAAGTTGAGAACATGTATAAACCACACTGTGAAAAACGTCAGGCGAAAGAAGATGAATCAGACTATGATTTAGATTTGTGGTTTCTTGACTGACTCACAAAATAAATCTACACTTCCGTTCATCAGGTGTCGAAACTGTTCAACGATTTACTAAAAAATTAGTTGAAATCCCCCACTCTATTAATCTTTTTCGCTTCTCCAGCTGTCACGCCTCTTTCCTTACTTCCCTTCCAATCCCTTATTTACACTTATTTATAATTATTCCCTCTACTTCCCCTCACTTCTACCTACTTCACCTCCCTAATTTCCCCTTAATTCACATACCTTTATTTCCATTAATTACCATTCCCTCACTTCTTCTAGTTCCCTTCTTCTCACCTACCGGCTCCTTATTTCCTCTACTTAATCTCTCATAATTTCCCATTACACTCCCTATTTCTCCTCCCTCATTTCCATCAGTTACATTCCCCTAATTTTCCCTCACTTTTCCTTGCTTCCTTCTCCTCATTTTACTTTTCCTTAATTCCTCTAATTCCCATTCCCATGCTTTACCATTACTCTCCCTACTTCCTTTACTCAATTTTCTTTAACTTCGTCTACCATAGTTTTCCATATCTTCCCCCACTTATTTCCCATCACTTCCCCTACTTTCCTTCTCCCAATACCTCATTTCCACATACATTCCCCCAATTCATTTTCCTTACTCCCCTTCTTCTAATTTCCCTTCACTTCTCCTCTTCTCCCTTCTTATTATTTCCCCTACTACCCCTCTTTGGGGAAAGAAATTCAGGCCTCACAGACCCTATAGGAAACAATATAAGGACCAAAGTGTACTTTTTGTCACGCTCATAGGGTACTTTTTCGAGCTCAAGGTGTAACAAATTCATGATAAATTCAGAAGATTGCGGAACAATTCCATTAATATTCAAAGGAATTCAAATTAATTGCGAAAAATGATAAGAAATAAAAAAAATTCCATTGATTTCGGTAAAACTGGATAGAATTTAGAGGAATTTAGGATTATAGAAAAGAATGCACTGATATTCATAAAAATTCAAGGTGAATTAAAAATAATTATATGAATTGAAAACAATTTTAAAAACATAATTGAATTATGTAATTTTGAAATAAGCTTAGAACAAGTCAAGGGAAGTCATTGAATTTGATGAAATGCCTAAGAATTCGAGGGGAGTTTAATTGACTTTACGATCAGTGAAATAAAAACGTTGAATTTTTCTTTAAATTCCCTGAATTGAGTAGAATTTAGTGAACTTAGAAGGATTCAACTAAATTTAAAAATTGAAGTTAATTCGAAAGAATGAATTTAAATAAAAATTTCAAATCCTTTAAAATCTTTGAAATACTACTAATTTCTAATACAAGAAGTGACTGACAATTACAGAACAATTCGAAATAAATTTCTAAAAAATTCAAATAAATTGATAAAATTTTAAGAATCGAAAAAAATTTTTTTGATCACAATAAATTGTGAGTGAATTTAGAGAGATTTAAAAGACATGAGAAGAATTAGATAAAATTCATAAAAAAGGAACCTGAATTTGAAAATCAATCAAGTGAAGTGAAAACAATTAAAAAGCATGGAAAAAATTAATTGAATTGGGTGTAATTGAATAAATTTAAAATTAAAAAAAAAAGGATTTAGGATCAATTAATAAGAATTGAGGCGGAATCACAAACGAATTGTAAAAAAATTCCTTGAAATTGTTGAAATATCTTGAAAATGCTTTGGAATCTTTTAAAAGACCCTAAAACACTTCATTCTTTGATTGCCTTCAAACTACTGAAATAAATAAAAAATTTCCGGGAATCTTTTTAAATCTCTTAAGATATTTCGAATGCTTTAATATCTTTTGAAAGCCCTTGAAATTTTTCAAAGTACTTGCAAATGCATAAGAATTATTTACAATATCCTCAAATATTTCAAATCCTTTTAAATCCCATTAAATTACAGAAATGAATTCAAAATTTCTTTGTAATCTTTTAAAATATTAAAAATTATTTTAAATCCTTTACAATTCTCTGAATTTTTTAAAGCTCTTAAAAATGTCAAGGAAATTGAAATAAAATACGTTAAAATACTTTAAATCCTTTCATCATTATATTAATTCATCCACAGGGTCAATTAAATTAAATCCTTTAAAAATATAAAATAAATCAATTGAATTAAGTAGAAAAAAAGTAAATTTCTAGAAATTTAAGTGAATTAAAAAACTCCCAGTCAATTCATAAAATTCAAGAGAATTCCAGAGAATTCAAGGTGAATTAAAAATTTTTTCAAGTCTTTAAAACTCTACAAAATACCTCACTTCTCATGAATACATTCTTTGAATATTGAATGTTTTTTAATATTTTAAAACCTTATACGTCCTGTCAAATCGTCCCATATCTTCAGAAATTCTAGAAAATTCTTTATCCTAAAATATATCAAAAGCTTTAAAATAACTTCAAATTAATTAAATTAATTTAAAAATTCCTTAGAATCTATTAAAATTCCCTAAAATAATCCAAATTAAAATCTCCTGAAAATACCATAAAATTTTTTTAAATATCCTAAAATCTTTCAAATTTCTTAAAGTTATTGAAATCTATTAAAAATTTGTCGGAACCTTTATGAATAACCTGAAATATTTCAAGGGATAGTTATTTCAAGGAATAGTAATTAAAAAATAGGTATAGACATGAAAATTATTGAATGAAAAATATGTAAGGACCGGTCTGTGAGGCCTGGAAAGTGGATACTATTTGTTGTATTAGTATCCGAATTTAAAGAAGTTTACAGTATTGATTTAGATTTAAGAATTAATTAGGATAAATAAATATTAATGTAGGCATCAATTGTGAATTACTAGTTAGACCACGAGGTTAACAAAATTGTTTAGAAAAATTGTATTAAAAAATAATGAATGATTATAAGAAGATATTCAAAATAGTTTTACAAAAAAATACAATGCATTTGAAATAGAGAAATTATTCCTGTTTCCAAAATCATTAGCTATTAAGTTATTTTAAATTATTAAATTAAAATTCTGGAAATTGGAAGATAAGGCTTTAGTATCACTCTCGGAAAAGTTGGAAGCGCGAATTCGCATTTAGTTAGTTTGCAGGTCCCTAAGTTTGCATCGCTCGTAGTGCCTCTAGCGGAAAAATTCGAAACCGAAAACATTTTCAAAATTCCCTGATTTTCACCAGCCTCCTGGAACTTTTAAGCGGAGCGCGCACACATTTGCACAGCGAATAAGCACAAGGCGCAACGCACAAGCGAACACGGTTGAACGCACACGGATCTGCATAGATACTTCCTATTCACGGAGCTTTAGCAGGCTTGCGTCAGGTGGCGTCGACCATCGTTTTGTTGTAGGGAGCATGCGCAGGTCGCTTCTGCTAGGGTAGAAAGAGAGATCGTCCCCGCAGAATAGAAAGAGAGGTTTCCGCGCTAGGGTAGAAAGATAACAAGCGCGTTTTGAGAGAGAGAGAGGAGAGAGGTGAGCGAAGACTTGCGGGTGAGAGCGAAGCAGCGGTGATCAGAAGGAATATGGCAGTAGCCGAGTGCACACTCAAATTCTTGTATCCGCTTTTGTATCCTGAGTTATTTTTATCTAAATAAATTATATTATTCTTTATATCTACAAAATATGAAGTTCATAATTAGTCCGCTGAGCTTGTAATCCAATCATAAATATAACCTCATAGTGATCAAAATATACGAGGGTAGTCAATCGCTTTTCAAGTTTTTTTAATCCTTCAGAAAAGTGCGTTTTCGAAAGTTCCTCAAAATAAGCACTTACAGAGGCAATGACGTCTTCGTTGTCTGGA
>NC_046662.1:36868018-36871545 GCF_010883055.1 Belonocnema kinseyi | reverse complement strand
CATATATCTAGTCGGGAGTGGTGCTGACTGAAAACAGATGATTTGGAGCGATACGCGCGCCATCTGTTGGTCATTCTAAGGACTTATTGAACTACCCTCGTAACCTAAGAACTCTATATCTGGTGACCCCGACTCAGGACGCCAACTTAACTCCAACGTGTTTGAATTCAACCACATAAGTTCCACACTTTCATGGATTCCCGGTGGCGCTAAGTGACGCAACTGGGCTAGCGCCACCAACCTCCAAACAAACATCTGGTCAACGCTTGTTCCTGTTCCTGCTGGCATTTCCCGGTTTTCCAAATGCATCTTTAAGGCCCTAACTCAAATCTGGTTTTGAAAGCGTCAAGGGATGCGTGCAGCCACCGACACGGGCGCCTTGAAGTTTTTTCTTTGATTTTGGAAGCCAACGGCGCCTTGAAGTCTCGTCGATGATCATCATCAACAGTAAAAAAATGAACAATTGCATATACAGGTACTCTGATAAATATTTGTATTGATCATTTAACGCTTTCGTGCATTTGAATGCTACGATTCAGCGTCGCGTCGCCATTCTCTTTTCTTGTCTGCGCCGCCATTTCCAATTTCCGAACGGTGACCAGGCGTGCGCTGTAGGGGTGTAGTGACGCTATCTCTCTACCTCTCTCGCGTATAGTTTCAAACGTTAAATTCAATATTTTTTTCCCCTGCGAGTACACCATACTTTCATAATAATGGCTACCACCAACGGCAATCAGTCAAATGATCAAATTCAGAGCGAGATTCTTAGATTTCAACAGGAAATTCAGTCAATTAATCAAAATAATCGTATCAATGCTTACCGCGGTAAACCGAAACTCCCAGATTTTTATGCGGATTATCCGAAAATTTGGTTTATGAAAGTAGAAGCGGAATTTGAAAAGTCTGGAATAACCGTCTAAGCGATAAAAGCCAGTCATATAGTAGCTCAATTAAGCGGCGAAGCAGTCTCGTATTGTACCCACATAATTTCCGAGCAAGCCGCGGTCAATAAATACACAAAAATTGAAGAAAGATTAATTAAAACTTACGGCGTTTTACCTGAAAAAAGATAGCGACAATTGTTAAATCTACAGGTTAATATTAACGGCAAGCCGTCCCCAATTTTACATCGGCTGCGCAGTTTAAATCAAGAAATGCAAAATCCTGTTAAACAAAACAAGAATCCAACGACCAAATTTGGACCACAACGAATAAACGAAAACCAAAAAAACCCTATTGTAATCAACGTTTCGGTACTCGTACAGTACCCTTATCAAGGCAAGAAAATTTTAAGTGGTAGAAATTGACAGCACCCACGAACAGGTGCTCCCTCTTTGATACCTGATCAATTTGATTATTGGACGTTAAATGGGATTTTTAATTTGGATTTCGGTCTAAATTAAATTTCGTAAATTTTAAATCAAGAAAGTCATTGCGACGACACA
Source organism: Belonocnema kinseyi (assembly GCF_010883055.1). NCBI lineage: Eukaryota > Metazoa > Arthropoda > Insecta > Hymenoptera > Cynipidae > Belonocnema > Belonocnema kinseyi. The sequence goes on along the minus strand of NC_046662.1, from coordinate 36,870,100 downwards.
GTTCTCATACATAGACGATATTCTGATCGTTTCTAATTCGGCGGAAGAAGACGAGGGACACGTTAGGACCGTCTTACAGAGACTTAAAGAAGCTAATCTAACTATAAATTCAGAAAAGTACGAATTCGCAGAAACCGAGTTAGTTTTCTTAGGCCATTTAATAAATTCAAGGTGGCGCTGTCCGACTCCCGAAAAAGTTAAGGCAATCGCAGAATACCCAAACCCGAAAAACGTCGTGCATTTACGTCGTTTCCTGGGTCTAGTGAATTTTTACCGTTGTCATTTGCGAAATGCTGCCAGCATTCAAGTACCACTTTACGAATTTTTGCGAAATTCTAAAAAACACGAGAAACGGGAAATCAAATGAACTCCTAAGGCCGAAGCGGTATTCGTTCAGGTTAAAAACGACCTCGCCGATGCCGCTCTCCTCGTTCATCCTTCCGAAAATGCTGAGACCCGAATCGTTACTGATGCCTCTAATTTTGCAATGGGTGCCGTCCTGGAACAGAAATTCCAAGTTTCCGACTGGAGGCCACTTGCATTTTTCTCAAAGAAATTTTCACCCTGTCAACTTAAATGCAGTGCTTATGACCGGGAGTTGACTGCCATGTACGAAGTGACAAAGCATTTTAAGCATTTCGTGGAGGGGAGAAGTTTTGACATTATCACGGATCATAAACCGTTGATTTATGCGCTTATGCAACGATCCGACAAAGCTTCTCCTAGGCAGGTAAACCAACTCTCGTTCATAGCGCAGTTCACAACTAGCATAAAATTCACTTCTGGGAAGGATAATATTGTAGCTGACTCGCTTTCTCGAATTGAATAAATTCGGTTGCCTATCGAAGTCGATCTAAGCGAACTCGCGCGGCAACAAGAACTTCAGGAAGAGCTAAAAAGTATCCGTGATTCTCCTGATTCATCGCTAAAAATTAAGAAAATGTTGTAGGACCCGGCTCACACGGCCATATTTTGCGAAATGACCGGTGAATCGATCCGTCCATATATCCCGAAATTGCTTCGTAAGCACGTTTTTGACCTATTTCACAATCCCGCACGCTCTAGCGCAAAAGTCACTGATCGGGTGATTCGCCAACGTTACGTGTGGCCCAACCTTCACCGTGACGTTACCAAGTGGTGTAAGGAATGTATAGATTGTCAACAATCCAAAATCGCTCGTCACGTAAAATTAAAACCGGCGCAGTTCGTTGCACCGGAAAGCCGTTTTGACCACATCTATATGGACATAGTAGGGCCTTTACCTGAATCAAATGGTTTCAAATACTGCCTAACACAAACTTTAACGACCGATCAGGACGCGGAATTTGAGTCCCAACTTTTTCAAGCTCTCTTGCAACTCACAGGGTGTCAAAGGATTAGAGCCACAGCTTATCACCCTGCTCCCAACGGGATGATCGAATGCTGGCACAGAACGTTCAAAGCTGCGATTATGTGTCACGCGGATCAGAATTGGACTCTAGTATTATCAACAGTATTAATAGGTCTAAGGATGCTCGTGCGATTGGACACTGACGCATCACCAGCCGAATACATTTACGGCAAAACTCTAAGAATCCCGGGCGAATTTGTAACACCCGACGATTTTACGCCCGATCCGCAGGTTTTCTTAGAGGAATTTAGAGAGAACATGCGAAAAGTTAAACCTGTTCCTGTAGATCAAAGATATAAGAGTCGTGTATTTTGCTACAAACAGTAAGATTCATGCTCACACGTATTTTTACGCGTCGGTGGTGTAAAAAAATCGTTACAGCGTCCGTATACTGGTCCACACACAGTAATCGAGCGTATCTCAGATCGTGTTTCTAAAATTGAGATTAATAGCAATGACAAACATGTTTCAGTAGAAAACCTGAAACCAGCATTTTCTGTACGCGACGATATTGAGAACATTGTAACAAATCCTTCGAATCAGGTAGCAACTCAACCTCTTGCACTACGCACTTACGCGCGCAAAAAGGTTACTTTCGCACCAGGGGTTAATAACTAGATTTAAGTCTAAGGTTTCTCAAATATGGTATTATTCTATGCGTCAAAACATAATATTCTTCCACTATTATACGT
>NC_046662.1:36867684-36867918 GCF_010883055.1 Belonocnema kinseyi | reverse complement strand
TGTTTGTACTTTATCTAAACATTACTCTACGCTATTAGATATATAGACTGACTGAATGAAAATCTGAATTCAAAATATTTTCACAATGTTATTTGATACTCATGAGATAACAGTACAATTATTATAATTTAAGGTATAACTGTGAATGTAAACTGCGTTAGCCAAGTCCGTAGAGTGTAAGGCTTATACAAACGCTGTGCCACATATTTTTCTTTTTCTTTAACGTTAACACTC
>NC_046662.1:36770082-36867674 GCF_010883055.1 Belonocnema kinseyi | reverse complement strand
AGAAAGAGAGATCGTCCCCGCAGAATAGAAGGAGGCGTTTCCTCGCTAGGGTAGAAAGAGAGTTGGCGCGGTCCGAGAGAGAGTGGAGAGAGGTGAGCGAAGGTTTGCGGGTGAGAGCGAAGCAGCGGTGATCAGAAGGAATATGGCAGTTGCCGAGTTTACACTCAAACTCTTGTATCCAATTTTATATCTTGAATTATTTTATCTAAATAAATTATATTATTCTTTATATCTACTAAATGTGAAGTTCATCATTAGACCGCTGAGCTTGTAATCCAATCATAAATATAACCTCATAGTGATCAAAATATAACCTAAGGACTCTATATTGTAACTTCAAAGTGTGAAATGAATATTGTGTTTATCGTGGACAATTAATCTAATATTTATAAAAATAAGTGATTTTATATAAAATAACTTCTTCGTATGTCTTTAATTATAAATCAGTATCGTTTTAAGTTTATTTGATGAAGTTGGTTTCAAGTTCTAACCTTCAAATTTGACGCATTTAAGTTAAGAGATTTTTTCAGGTATTATACTATTACACCTAATCGTAAAACAATTCGACACAATTAGTTTGGAATCATCAAAAAACATTCCTTGACGTTCATATTCTTTACAGGGAATCCAGCACACCAATTTTTATATTCTATTTATTAAATTTCACTTTCAAAACTAGAAAACACTTCTAAAACAAACGATGCGAAGCTTACAAATCAAACGGCGCAAGGCGCGAGAATTTCAGGTTAGACAATTAAAAATCGTCTGCTGCATGCGGCTGTACATTACACAAGACGGCTGCAGACTGCATGAAAGTTCAACGTTCCGAACTTTTCGACGTCTTCTACGCCATGCTGCGTGAGAATGCACAGCGATTGAAATGGAAGCCTGTGATTAGTCTAGAACCTTTTGCGCCATGCGTTGCGCGCTGTGCAATTCTGTGTGCGCCCCACTTTAGAGTTATAAGGAGTTTATGTGACCGAGAATATGTCCGGGAGCACGGGAATATGACCAAGAATTTCTTTGATGAATGTGCTCTTCGGGAATTTCTGAGAATTCAAAATAAAAATTTGCTCCTATCGTTTTTATTCTTTAACCTATTTGATGCTCAGTTTTAAGAATGTTATGGTTTTAAAAGGTTTATTATAAATATAAGAATGTTCCACGTGTTAGGCTATATTAATATTTAGAAGTAGCATTTGAAACGCAAAAAAGTTCTTGAATATTTGATACTGAGTTTAAAAATGGTTACAGTTTTAACATTTTCATCATAAAAATAAGTCTGTTCTATATACTAAGACTATATAGTTCCTATCTTGAAAAGGGATCAGATACTTTATACAAATATATTCTAATTATTGCTTCTATATGTTTAAGTTATAAAACCTTTAGATTAGAACATGAGACATTTTTAAATTGTTATAAAATAAACTACTTAAAAAAATAATAAAACCGATTTTTCCAAAACCTAAAATTGAAATATTAGCGTATTGAATATAAACTTTGTCGGTTTTCATCAAATCTCCGCGTTTTGAGACCCACTGAGTCAGAAAAAACGATTTTACGAAGGTGCCTGTATTCTATCGGCATGATAACTTTCGAAAAATTGATCAGATTGAATTCTGCTTTAGCACAATTTTCTAAGGCCTAAAAAGAAAGAACAAGTTCGTAAACCAGCTATTTTGGATCAAAATTCAAAAAGTGAGCGCATTTTGAAAATTTTTGAAACCACATTTTTTCAAACTTTCAAAATTCTATGTACGATTATTCATAGTACTTAGTAACTCAAACAATTTATCCTTATGACTTTTTTCTATAAAAAGAAAATTACCAGAGTCAAAGCATTTTCAAAATCAGAAAAACAAACTAAAATGAAATTTTAAGCCAAACAACGCATGATATGAAAAAAGTCAAGAAAAGAAAAACGTTGATTTTATTTTAAAAGGTTAATTTCAAGTTTCGAAGATTTTAAAATATGTCGAAAAAGAATCTGAAAGAAAAAAAAATCTATTATGCTTGATAAATCTTTTAAAGCATTCAAACAATTCAAAGTTAATTTTAAACTTGTGAAAAACTTCATAATGTTCTAAAAGATTTTAAAGTATTTTCAAAAAAGTTTCGAAAAAGAATCTGGAAGTCTAAGGCAAATTCTTTTGTCCTTAAAAAATTTTAAGAAAAATTTTAAAAGTGATTCAGATCATTTAGATATTTCAAAAAGATTAAAAAATAATGGTTAAATTGACAATTTTGTAAAAAAAAAAAGTATCAAATAATAGTTTCTGGATTTTTAGGAAATTAAAAGTTATTTTCTGGAAGATTTTAGGGAAAATTTTCTTATTTTGCGGAATTTTTTAAAAACTGTAGTTTAAAAAAATTAACTAAAATTATACTTTGGAAACAAATTAAATTATTGAATTCATTTAAAAATTTGCTTTTCGTATTTCTATTGTCATAAAATTTAGCTTAAGATTTAGGAGGAAAAGGGAATTGATTATAATTGTTTTTAAATTGAACACGAACTAAAGTTATTTTAAGCTGAAAAATAAAAGTTGTTAAAAATGATTTATAGAATCGAGGAAAATATTTTATTGTTAATTGTAATTAGTTTTAGAATGGAACTCGATTTGAACTTTTCAAATAAATATTTCACAATTTTCATTGTTTATTTAATAATAGTCTTTAGGGTTTAATGTTTTTCTGTCTTACTTTAGGTAAAAGTTGCAACTATTATTTAATCCTGATGCTGTAGGTCTTATTTTATTTCTTAAAATATTTTCTGAAAATTTCAATGGTACGTTTTTATTTAAAAACTTTTATTTAGCGATTATAAAATGTTTTTATAAACTGTTTTAAACAAAATTTGTTTGAAACGAAAAATTAACTTTTCCATTTTTTGTTGAAATTTGGTTTTCACAAATAAATTTATTGAAATAAAAATATACCAATCAATCTTAAAAAAATACAATTATCAACCAGAAAAGATGATTTCTAACAATATTGTTTAACTTTTAATCAAAGAGATGAATTTTCAACCAAAAATATCAAGAATTTTGAAAATGAAATTTTTTCTATTTCTTCTTTTTCTTTATAGCTGCTTCCTCCTGATAATTATATTTTTAGTCAAAAATTGTATTATTTGGTTGAAAATTCAACTCATTTGTTGAAAATTACCTTTTTTTGAAAATTCTTATTTTCTGTTGAATTAAACTATTTTTTATTTAAAAATAAAATCATTTTTTGACTAAAACAGCTTTTAAAAAAATGCATTTTTTTATTGAAGATTCATAATTTTAGTTGTAATTCATATTCTTGATTAAAAATAAGTTTAATTTTCACCAACAACCGAAAATTACAATAACTAGTAACAAATAATTTAAAACAAAGGAATTTTCTACAGAATAATCAAAATAAAAACATATCAATTTTGTTACAAATTTCAACTGTTTTATAGAAAATTCATCTTTTTGGTTTAAAAATTCATCTGTTTTAATAAAAGAAAAACAGTTTTGTGATAAAAATTAAACTTTAAGACTAAAAATTAGTTTTTTAAAGAAATTTGTTTAGTGAAACTTTTGTTGTTGTTGTAAAAACCTATTTATTTAAAAATTCATGTGTTTTATTGAAAGTTTAATTATTTTGTTGGAAATTGAAGTATTTTATTTAAGTCACTTTTTTGTCAAAAATTCAACTACCTTTTTAAAAATTCAATTATTTGGTTGAAAATGTAACAATTTTTGGTTAAAGTTTAATCTTTTTTGTTTGAAAATTCCATCATTTGTTAAAAGTTCATCTATTTGATTAAAAATTCAATGTTGAAAATTCAAATATTTATTTTTAAATTCGTTTTTTTGGATCAAAAATCCATCTGCTTTAGTAAAAAAAAAGTTTTGTGATAAAAATGAAAAGAAACTTTTTTAATTTTGGTTGAAAACTATTATTTGAAAATTGATGTGTTTTGTTGAAAATCTAATTATTTTGTTGGAAATTAAAGTACTTTATTTAAGTCATTTTTTGGTCGAAAATTGAATTCTTTGGTAGAAAAAGTAACAGTTTTTGGTTAAAGTGTCATCTTTTTTGTTTGAAAAATAGATCAATTAGTTAAAAGTTCATCCATTTGTTTAATATTTAATTATTTTGTTAAAAATTAATTTTTGTACTAAACTTTTATTTGTTTGAAAATGCAGCCTTTTCGTTGATTTTTTTTTTCTAGTTGAAATTCAACTATTCTTTTAAAAACGTAATTATTTTGTAAAAAAATGAACTTTTTGCTGAAAATTCATATTATGGTTTTGCAAATTCAACTTCTATCTTTCTTGGTTGCAAATTCAAATTTTTTGTTGAAAATTCATCTTTTTGTTTTTAAAATTCATCTATTTTAATAAAAAAAAAACAGTTTTGTGATCAAAATGAAACTTTTTTTATTAACAATACGTTTTCTTAAAGAAATTTTTTACTGAAACTTTTTCTTTTTTTTTGTTAAAAACCATTTATTTGAAAATTCATGTGTTTTGTTGAAAGTCAAATTATTTTATTGAAATGTTGTTTGTTAGTTAAAAATTCAACTATTTTGTTAAAAATGTAATTATTTAATTTTTAACAAAATAATTAAAATGTTCACAAAATACATGAATTTTCAAATAAACAGTTTTCAACAAAAAATGAAAAATTTTCCGTAAATAAATGTGAGTAATTTTTTTCGAAAATTAACTGTCTTCTTGCAAAAATTGATTATTTGGTTAAAAGTTACTGAAAATTCTTATTAAATTCATATTAATTAATTCATATTTGGTTAAAAACTTAATTATTTCGTAACAAATTAATTTTTTTACTGAACTTTTATGTGTTCCAAATTCCGGCTTTTTGTTGAAATTTCTTTTTTTAGTTGAAAACTCAACTATTTTGTTAAAAATTTAATTATTTTGTTAAAAATTAACTTTTTGCTTAAAATTCATATTATGGTTTTGCAACTTCAAATTATATCTTTCTTGGCTGCAAAATAAAATATTTTTTTGAAAATTCGTCTTTTTCGATTAAAAATTCCTCCGTTTTAGTGAAAAAAAAACAGTATTGTGATAAAAATTGAAACTTTTGGATTAAAAATTCGTTTTGTTTTAAAGATTTTTTTTTGCTGAAACTTTTTCGTTTTTGCTTGAAAACTGTTTATTTGAATATTCATGTGTTTTGATGAAAGTTTAATTATTTTGTTGGAAATTAAATTATTTTATTCAAGTCATTTTTTTGTCGAAAATTCAACTATCTTCTAAAAAATTCAGTTATTTGGTTGAAAATGTAATGATTTTTGGTTAAATTTTCATATTTTTTGTTTAAAAATTCGATAATGTGGTTGAAAGTTCATCTCTTTGGTTAAAAATTTGATTATTTTGTGAAAATTTAATTTTTTATTGACTTTCATTTCTTTGAAAATTCAGGCTTTTTGTTTTTTATTTGAAAATTAAAATATTTTGTTGAAAATGTATTTTTGAAATTCGTCTTTTTCGTTTAAAAATGCATCTCTTAAAAAAAAACAGTTTTGTGACAAAAATGAAACTGTTTGAAAAAAAATCGTTTTTTTAAAGAAATTTTTCTATTGAAACTTTTTCTTTTTTTGTGGAAATGTAATCAAGTTTCATCTTTTTTGTTTGAAAATTCAAGCATTTGATTTCATGTTCATCCATTTGATTGAAAATTTAATTATTTTATTGAAAAATAACTTTTTTACTCAAATTTTATTTGTTTAAAAATTCAGACTTCTTGTTGAAATTTCGTTTTTTAGTTCAAAATTCATCCGTTTTATTAAAAAAAAAACATTTTTGTAATAAAAATGAATCTTTTTGATTTAAAATTCGTTTTTTTAAAAGAAATTTTCTTACTGAAACTTTTTCATTTTTTCTTAAAAACTATTTATTTGAAAATTCATGTATTTTGTTGAAGGTTCAATAATTTTTTTCGAAATTAAAATAATTTATTTTAAAGTATTTTTTTATTCAGAATTCAACTGCGTTGTTAAACATTCATCTATTTGGTTTAAAAATTTAATTATTTTGTTAAAAATTCGTCCTCATGGATTTAAAATGAATCTTTTTATTTGTTTATATTAATAAATAAGTCCGCAATCTTACTGTTTTATTCCTTTCCTGAAAAAATCTGCGTTAAAAATGTTACAAGATTAAAATTCTATCCTATTCTATTTTTTCTATTCTATCCTTAAAAAATTCTATATTCGTAGAAATGCAGTCTTTCAATATAAAAATATTTGTTTTTAAATTTAAAATTATATAATCGATAATATAATATACAATACTATTTTGTAATAGTATAATTTTATGTTTCAGTCTTACTCCACTGGAGTTTGTTGCTCATAATAAGGCAGTTGTTTCAATTCTTTAACCGCATCTTCAGCTGCCTGCAACGAAATTAATTAAAAATAAAATAAATAAATAAATTGGGTAATTTTTGTTCATAAAAATCTAAAATTTGGAAAACGGAATCTTGTAAGCGAATTATAACTCAGAATTTAAAAACAGGATTTCTTTTTAAACAAAAAAAATTGTATTTAAACAAATTTTGATTTGGAATAAGAAATTTTCCGAAATCCTAACTCGGAACAGGGATTTTTTTGTAAATTCCCTTTTTATAAATTAGAATTAAATCTATTTTTTTAATGTTCCATTCCATGTGAAAAATAACCTATTCTGAGAAAAATCTATATTTCTTCATAGGGATTTTTTTATATTTAATTTATATTTTTCCCGTTAAAACTTCTGATTATTTTAGAAAATTCACTACACCAAGACATAATTAAATTCATTTCCAAAATTTCCTGTTACAAGTCAAAATTAAATTTACCTAAAAAAATTTTTTTATCGTAATTTAGAAATATGGTCACTCTTTTTTTCGAAAATTTGGAAAAGGGAAGTTTCAAATTGTGCCGAATTCCGACTTGAAACAGAGGTTTTTTTATTCCCTTCTTCTAATCTGAATAAAAATTCTTTTGAAAAATTTCCTGTTACAAGTCAAAATTATATTTATTTACCAAATTTTTTATTATCATTTAGGTCAATTTAAAATATTTTAACGATTTCAAACCATTTTTTATTAATTTAAGAGACTTCTAAACATTTAAAAAATTTCAAAGATTTCAGATTTAGAACAACGGATTTTGGAAATTAAATGATAATTCTAAATTGAAAATTTGTGTAATTTTGATTTATAAAAATCTACCATTTTGATTTGGAAAAAGAATTTTGTAGAAAAATTATAATTATTTACAAAATTATGAATTTGAACAGAGATTTTTTTATATTTCCCTGTTCCAAGATTGAATTATTTTCATTAACATGTTATACTACAATTCAAACATTTAGTAACAAATTTTTTTCTTTAATTTGCAAGAATAAAGTTTAAAATTCTATAAAAATTTTACTTCCAAACAAAATTTTATACAAATAAATTCAGGTTTAGAACAAGGAATTTTCAAAATTTGAAGAATCCTGACTGAATTCCCTTCTTATAAGTAAAAATTAAAAATATTTTCCAAAATGTTCCCTTCCATGTTAGAAAAAAACCTGTTCCAAGACAGAATTATAATTCTATACAAAATTCCCTGTTCCAAAGTCAAAATTAACATTCTTTATCGAAATTTCTTTATATTTAATTTATATTTAATTTTTAAATTCACACAAATTTTTATTTTGAACAAGAAACTTTCGAAATTTGACGAATTATGACTTGGGATAGGGATTGTTTTTGTGAATTCACTTTTTATAAATTAGAATAAAAAATATCTTCCTATATTTTATTATTCTTTATGGTTTTTTGTTTATATTTCATTTATTTTTCCCCATCAAAACTTATAATACATTTAGAAAATTTCCTATAAATTTTTTTATTAAAATTTGTAATTAGAGTGACTTCATTTTACCAAAATTTGGAAGAGAGATGTTTCAAATTCTAGAAAAAATTTACTTAAAAAAAATTTTTTTCAAACAAATTCTGTTGCAGGTCGAAATTATATTTACCTCAAACATTATAAATAAGATAATAAAGATTAAAGATAATAAAGAATAAAGATTTGGGACGGAGGTTTTTCTATTCCCTTTTTCTAAATTTGAATTAAAATTCTTTTGAAAAATGTCCAGCTCCAAGTAAAAATTATATTTATTTAAAAAAAGTTTTTAATTATAATTTATCTCATATTAAAATATTTAAAAAGATATTACGATTTTAAACAATTTTTTATGATTTCAAGAGGATTGTAAACATTTCAAAAAATTTTCAAGAAGTAATTTTTGTTTATAAAAGTCTACAATTTTGTTCTGGAAAAAAGAATTTTGTAAAAGAATTAAAATTGGGAATTTGAAAAGGGATTTTTTTTATTCCATCCTTAAGCGAAATGAAAATTATTTTATCAAAGATACGTGACATGAACAAAAATTCTCTGCTTCCAAGCCACAATTATATATTTAGTCGAAAAATGTTTTTTTATTAGAAATCGTAAATAGTGACTTCATTTTACCAAAATTTGGAAGAGGGAAGTTTCAAATTCTAGAAAAAATTTATTTGCAAAAAAAATTCTGTTTAACCAAATTCTGATTTAGAACAAGGAATTTTCAAAATCTGACAAATTCTGATTTCGGACAGGATTCTTTTTCGTAAATTCCTTTTTTATAAATTAGAATTAAAAATATGTTTTTAAATATCCCGTTCCATGTGAAAAATTACCTCTTCTAAAAAAGTTATAATTTTTTAATAATTAATAATAATATCAATAATAATTAATTATCAATCAATTATTTATTATTTTATTATTATTAATTATGAACTAATAATAATAATGATAATTTAATAATAAAAATATTTTACGATTTTTTAAATATTTCATTTATTTTGTCGCCGACAGAACTTCTAATTCTTTTAGAAAATTCTCTTTTGCAAGTCAAAATTATATTTACTTCAAAAATTTTTTATTATGACTCAGAATTATGGTTAATATTTTTTTCCAAAATTTGGAAAAAGGAATTTTTTATACCCTTTTTATAAATTTGAATAAAAATTCTTTTGAAAAATGTCCTGTTCCAGGTGAAAATTATATTTATTAAAAAAATTTTTAATAATAATTTATGTCGTCTTAAAATACTTAAAAAAATGTAAACGATTTTAAACCATTTTTTTATGATTTGAAGAGAACTGTAAACATAAGAATTTTTTTCAAGATTTCTGATTTGGAACAGAGGATTTTGGAAATTAAATTATAATTCTAAATTTGAAATACCGGTAATTTTTGTAAATGAGAATCTACCATTTTTATTTATAACAGTAAATTTTTCAAAAAAATTATAATTATCCCTATTCATGTTTAAAATTATAATTCTTAACTTGAATAGGGATTTTTAAAAATTCTTTTGTGCTAAATCAAAATTCAAATGATTTTACAAAATTCCCGTGCCATGTAAAAAAAATTCTCTGTTCCAAGTCAAAATTATATTTTTTTACAAAATTTTAAATTGTATTTTTATGTTATATTAAAATATTTAAAACGATTTTAACAATTTTGAACCATTTTTTATGATTTCAAGAGACTTTTAACATTCTAAAAATTTCCAAGATTTCTGATTTGGAACCGGGAATTTTGAAAATTAAATTATAATTCTAAATTTAAAATTAGGGTAACTTTTGTTTATAAAAATCTATAATTTGGGAAAAAGAATTATAATCCTGACTTTGAACAGGAATTCTTTTTTTATTCTCGCGTTTTAAATAAAAATAAAAATAAATTTATTAAATTCCCGTGTCATGTAAAAAAATTATGTGTTCCAAATCAGTGTTATATTTATTTACAAAATTTCTTATTAAAATTTAGAAATATAGTGATTCCTTTCTTCTTCAAAATTTGGAAGAAGTTTCAATTTGTACCAAATTATAAATCCAAAATTCAAGACAGAAGTCTCAAAACTGTACCAAATTTATGTTCCCTTTTTATAAATAAAAATTAAAAAGATTTTTCAAAATGTTTCCTTTCATGTTAAAAAGAATCTGTTTAAAGACAAAAATCACACAAATTTCAGGAACAACGAATTTTTTAAATTTTATGATTTTAATTTTTCCCAAATGCTATAATTCTTTATGGAATTTTTAAAATATGTAATTTATTTTCCCCAATCAAAATTTATAATTCATTTAAAAAATTTCCTATACCAAAAATCAGAATTTAACTAATTTCCAAAATTTCCTGTTCAAAGTGAAATTTATATTTACTTACAACATTTTTTATTATAATATGGAACCATAGCAACCAACTTTTTCTCAAATTTGAAAGAGAAAAATGTCAAATTCTGAAAAAATTTTATTGAAATATTTTTTTAATTTCAACAATCTGATTTTGAACAAGGAATTTTCAAAATATCAGAACTTTTTATTTAGAAGTTTTTTTTAATTTCCTTTTTATAAATAAAATTTTAAAATATTTTCCGAAAATTCCCATTCCATGTCAAAAATTATCTGTTCGAAGACAAAAATATAATTCTGTTCAAAATTTTCTAAATAAATTAATTTAGAAAGACAGTTATTTTTTTTTATTTAGAAAAAGGAAGTATCAAATTGTGACGAATTCTAATTTGTTAGAGATTTTATTTAAATATCCTTCTTCTAAATCAGAATATAATTTTTTCGGAAATTCCTATTTTATGTCCAAAAATTCTGAATTTTTTTTTTTTTTGAAAATAAAGAATATAATTCTTAAAGAAAATTTCTACTCTAAAGTGAACCCAAAATAAAAATTATAATTCTTTATTCTTTGTGAAAATTGCCTATCCTAAATTTAAATTATAATTATTTACGAAATTTCCTCTTTAAAGTCAGAATTCTAATTCTTTACTTAAATTTCCTGTTCCCAAATAAAAATTATAATTTTTAACGAAAATTCTTGTTCTAAAGTGAATAAAAAAAATATTCAAAGTAAAGTTTTTTTTTAGAAAATTTCCTATTTGAAGTAAAAATTCTAATTCTTTGCGGAAATTCCCGGTCTTAAAGTCAAAATTATAATACTTTACTGAAATCTATGGCCCCAGTTCAGAATTATAATTCTTTTAGAAAATTCACTGTTCCAAGTTGAATTTCCTGTTTTTCCCGATTTCCCGGTCATATTATATTTTATATTATATTTTTTTTATTATATATTTATTAAATTATATTTTTTTCTGAAAAACTTACACTTCTCACAGCAGAGTCGCCATCAGTAGTTAAATTTTCTAAAACATTTTTCAGCCTTTTTCCCCAGACGTGTTGCAAAGCCCTGCAGCTAAATCTTCCCAAAAGTCTAATTAAAGTACAAGTCCTTGCTTTCAGAATACTTTGTCGATGGGCCAACAATTTTTCAAGCAATTCTACCCTTTCTATCGCCTCTGGAATATAAAAAAACGCTTTGATAAAAAAAAAACACCGAAATTGGTCAAAGGGTTGCTATAAAAGACGGGTTTCAAAATTCCATGCTTTTTCCAGGTCTACTTTTGAAAACAATCGAATTCTAATTTTGTTTTTTAAATATCTCGAAAACTGAATTAAATTTCAAAAAATTGTACTGATGGTAGACAAATTTCCCGAGAATTTCTTTAAAAAATTATTAATTAATGCACATCCAGGCCTCGGATTCACTTTACAGATCAAAAATAGTGTAAATAGTGACACAATTTTTTAAAAATAATATCAAAATAGTTTCTGAAAAGTATGGAAATTATTATTTTATTGAAAATTAAACAATTTTCTTAGAAAGGCATACATTTTGGTTAAAAATTTAACTGTTTTGTTGGAAAGTCTAGTTTTTGATTTGATCATTAAAAAGTCTGTTAAAAATTTTGTTTCTTTCTTGATTTATTTATTTTTTTTTAATATAAATGTCAACAATTTTTTTTAATATTCATCCTTTTGGTTTGATTATGTACCTCTCTTTATAGAAATTTTACTTCTTTTGTCGTTAACAATATCTTGTTAAAAATTAATGTTTCAGTTAAAAATAAACTTTTTTGTTGAAAATTCATATTTTTCGTTGAAAACTTGTCTTTTATCGTCAAAAATTAATCTTATTCTTTGAAAACTTAATTTTTCTTTTTTCCTAAAAATTTAATCTTCTTGTTTGAGAATATAACTTTTCAACTTTTCTCTTTGAAAATTCAACAATTTAGTAGAAAATTTTAACATTTGGTAGAAAAATGAATTGTTTTCTAAAATTATTATTGCGCATTCATATAATTGTTGAAAATTAGCCTTTTTTCGTAGAAAATTAAACTTCTTGATTAAAAATTCAACTATTTGGTGAAAAATGTATGTATTTGGCTGAGAAATAATTTTTCATTGTAGAAAATAAATCTGTGGTTTTGAAAATTCATTTTTATACTTGAAAATTTTAATATTTAGTTGAAAATTAGTCTTTTTTCGTACAAATTTAATCTTCTTGTTTGAAAACTCAACTGTTATTTTTGAAAATGAATTAATTTGGTAGAAAATTTAACGAATTAGTTCAAAACTAAACTCTTTTCTAAAAAAATAGTATTATCATTGAAAATCAATTCTCCTTGATGAAAATTTCACTACTAAAATTTAAATTCATTTACTTTTTGGTATAAAATTAATCTTCTTGTTTAAAAACTCAACTTTTCAACCTTTTTTTTTTGAAAATTCAGCTATTTGATTTAGAAAATTTTGTCGCGTTGAAAATTCATTTTTATACTTGAAAATTTAAATAATTGGCTGAAAATGAGCCTTTTTTCTTAAAAAATTAATCTTTTTGTTTGATAACTCAACTTTTCTTTATGAAAACTCTTTAATTTGTTAAAAAACTCAAATATTTCGTTCTAAACTAAACAATTGTTTTCTAAAAAATTAGTATTATTATTTAAAATCAATTTTTCCTTATGAAAATTTAACTACTAAAATTTAACTTCACCTTTTTTTTGTATAAAATTAATCTTTTTGTTTGTAAATTCAACTTTGCAACTTTTTTTTTGAATAAATTCAACAATTTGGTAGAAAATGTAACTATTCGATTCAAAAGTAAACTCTTTTCTTCTAAAAAATCAGTATTATTATTGAAAGTCAATTTTCCTTAATGAAACTTTACCTACTATTTTTATTTTTAAATTTCTTTTTTTTGTTGAACATTCAACTATTTGTCTAAAATTGTATGTGCTTGTTTTACAAGAAATATAATTTTTAATCGGAAAATATGAAGTTTAAAAAAAAATTATTTTTCAACCATATAGTTGAATTTTTAAACCAAACACAAATTTTGTACAAAAAATTAAATCTTCAACCGAATAATATGAATTTTTAACGACGAATTTAATTTTCAACCAAATAGTAGAATTTCCGAGTCAAAAATACGAACTTTCTATAAAACAATTGAATTTTTAACCGGAAAATATTATTTTTTTCCACCAAAAAATTTATTTTCAATTCGAAAATATGAATATGAAAAAAGTAAATTTTTAACAAGTTAAATTTTCAACCAAATGTTAAACTAAATAGTCAGATTTTCAATTCAGAAACATTTATAAAGTCAAAAAAAATAGTTAAAAATGTAACAATTTGGTAGAAAAAAAAAATAAAATTGAATAAGTTGTTGAAAATTCAACTATAAGGTGAAAAATTTCTGTATTTGGTTGAGAAATTATATTTTATAGTAAAAAGTTAATTTTTATCGTTAAAAATTAAACTTGTTGGTAAAAAAATAAACAGTTTTCTACAAAAAGTTAGTATTATTACTGAAAATAGATTCTCCTTAATGAAAATTAATCTTTTCCTTTCTTCATTGTAGAAAATAAATCTTGTTGTTTAAAAATTCAACTATTTGATTTAAAAAAAATTTTACTTGGTTAGGAAATCATTTTTCATCGTATAAAATGAATCTGTTGTGTTGAAAATTCATTTTTATATTCAAAATTCAACCATTTGGTAGACAGCTCTACTATCAGGTGGATTCACGTATTTTTTGGTAAATAACTCATTTTTTACCTGAAAATGTAACTCTCTTTTTGTTTTACAAAAAAATAATATTATTATTAAGTATTAATTGTCCTCAATGAAAATTTTAATACTCCATTTTGGGTAATCTTTTTTAATTAAAAAAAAAATCAACTAACTAGTTGAACAAATTTAGAAACGAAAAAATATAAAACTAAATTTTCTTTTTGATAATTCAACAATTTAGTAGGAAATTTAACTATTTGATACAAAATAAACTATTTTCTAAAAAGCTAGTATTATTATTAAACAATGAAAATTATTTCTTAAAAAAAACCCCACTCTTTATTTATTATTATAATTATTTTATTATTATTATTTATTATTAAACATTGATATAATTTATTGAAAATTAATCTTCTTATTTAAAAATTCAACTTTTTTTTTAATTCAACACTTTGGTAGAAAATTTAATTATTTGTTTCAAAGCTACACCTTTTTTATCTGAAAAGCTAGTATTATTATTGAACATTAATATAATTTCTTGAAAATGAATTTTCTTTTCGTAGAAAATTAATTTTTTTGTTTGAAAATTCAACTTTTTTATTTAAAATGTTTGCATTTGGTTGAGAAATAATATTTTATCATAGAAAATTAATCTGTGATGTTAAAAATTCATTTTTATACTTGAAAATTCAAAAGCTTGGTAAAAAATTCGTCTTTTTGACTTACAAATTCAACAACTTGATAGAAAATTCTACTATTTGAAACAAAATTCCAAATTTTGGTACAAAATTAATCCGTTTTACTAAAAATGAATATTAATTATACTTAATAAAAATTTAACTACTCCATTTTGGTTTAAATTTTTTAATGAAAAAAATCGACTGACTAATTTAAAAAATTTGGAAACGAAAAAATATAAAATTAAACAATATGTTGAGTAAAAATACATCTACTGTTTAAACTATTCCTATGAAAATTCATATATTTTGTTTGAAAATATTATTTTTTCGTAGAAAATTAATCTTCTTGTTTGAAAAATCAACTTTTTTATTGAAAATTTAACAATTTATTAGAAAATATTACAGTTAGGTTAGGAACTAAACTCTTTTCTAAAAAATTAGTATTATTCCTGAAAATAAATTCTCCTTAATAAAAATGTAACTAATAAAATTTAACTTCCGCCTTTTTTGCACAAAATTAATATTCTTGGTGGAAAATTCAACTATTTGGTAGAAAATTCGCTTTTTTTTCTTAAAAATTCAAAAACTTGGTAGAAAATTTATGTTTTACAAAAAATGAGTATTATTATTAAGTATTAATTATCCTTCATGACAATTTGACTACTCCATTTTCGGTTAACTTTAAAAAAAATCAAATAACTGGTTTAAAAACATTTTAAAAGAAAAAATATAAAATTAAATAATATCTTGACTAACAATACATCTATTGCGCATACTATTTCTATGAAAATTCATATATTTTGTCAAAAATAGCATTTTTTCGTAGAAAATTAATCTTATTGTTTAAAAATTTAACTTTTATTTTTTATAATTCAACAATTTAGTAGAAAACTGAACTATTTGGTACAAAAATAAACTTTTTTCTAAAATTCTAGTATTATTATTGAACATTCATATTATATATATATATATAAAATTATATATTTGGTTGAAAAATTATTTTTCATCGTAAAAAATTAAACAAATTTTCTTTATTGAAAATTTAACTAATAAAATTTTATTCCTTTTTTTGGTATTAAATTAATGTTCTTGTCTGAAAATTCAAAATTTCTTTTTAAAAACTCATCAATTTGGTAGAAAATTGATCTTTTTCGTTCCAAACTAAACACTATTTTTCTAAAAAAGTAGTATTATTATTGAAAATCCATTTCTATTAATGAAAATTTAACTGCCTCTTTCTTTATGGTATAAAATTAATCTTCTTGGTTGAACTTTTTGATTAAATATTTGGTATTTGTTTGAGAAACCATTTTTCGTCGTAGAAAATTAATCAGTGGCGTTGAAAATTCATTTTTATACTTGAAAATTTAAATATTTGGTTGTAAATTATTTTTTTTTTCGTAAAAAATTAATCTTCTTGTTTAAAAACTCAACTTTTCAACTTTTCTTTTTTAAAATTCATCAATATGGTAGAAAATTTAACTATTTAGTTCAAAACTAAACTCTTTTCTCTCTCAAAAATTAGTATTATTATTGAAAATCAATTCTCCTCAATAAAAGTTTAACTACTAAAATTTAAGTTCCTTTTTTTGTGTGTGTAAAATTAAACTTCTTGGTTAAAAATTCAACTATTTCATTAAAAATGTTTGTATTTAGTAGATAAATTATTTTTCATCGAAAAAAATTAATCTGCGGTGTTGAAAATTCATTTTGACACTTAAAAATTTAAATAATTGGTTGACAATTAGTCTTTTTTCGTACAAATTTAATCTTCTTGTTTGAAAACTCAACTTTTCTTTTTGAAAATTAATTAATTTGGTAGAAGATGTTACTATTTGATTTAAAACTAAAATCTTTCCTAAAAAATAAGTATTATTATATAAAATCAAATCTCCTTAATGAAAATTTAATTTCCACTTTTTTTGTATAAAATTAATCTTCTTGGTTGAAAATTCAATTATTTTACTAAACATTTTTGTATTTCGTTGAGAAATTATTTTTCGTCGTGGAAAATTAATCTTTTGTGTTGAAAATTCATTTCTACAGTTGAAAATTTTAATATTTGGTTGAGAATTAGTTTTTTTCCGTAAAAAATTAATCTTCTGGTTTGAAAACTTTACTTTTTAAAAATTCATCAATTTGGTAGAAAATTTAACTATTTGGTTCAAAGATAAACTGTTTTGAAAAAAATAGTATTATTGAAAATCAAGTCTCCTAAATGAAATTTTCATTACTAAAATCTAAATCTCTCTTTTTTTCGTAGAAAATTAATTTTCTTGCTTGAAAATTCAACTTTTTTTTTTATTCAAAAATTTGGTTGAAAATTTAACTATCTGGTTCAAAACTAAACTCTTTTTTCCTAAAAAGCTAGAATTATTATTGAACATTCACATAATTTATTAAAAATTAGTCTTTTTTGGTAGAAAATTAATCTTTTTTGTATCTGGTTGAGAAATCATTTTTGACCGTAAATAATTAATCTGTAGTGTTGAAAATTCATTTTTCATATTTGAAAATTTTACTACTCCATTTTGGGTTAACTTTTTCAAATGAAAAAATCAACTAAAAACTTATAAAAATTTAGAAACGAAAAAATTCAAAATTAAATAATACTGTTCACACTATTCCTATGAAAATTCATAATTTTGTTTAAAAATGGTGTTTTTTCGTAGAAAACTATTCTTCTAGTTTGAAAATTCAACTATTTTATTAAAAATGCTTGTATTTGATTAAGAAATCATTTTTCATCGTAGAAAAGTAATCTGTGGTGTTAAAAATTCATTTTTAAACTTGAAAATTTAACTATTTGGTCTAAAACTAAATAATTTTGTTCTAAAAAATTAGTATTATTATTGAAAATCAATTCTCCTTAATGAACATTTAACTGCCTCTTTTTTTATTGTATAAAATTAATCTTCTTGTTTGAAAATTTAACTATTTGATTAAAAAAGGTTGTATTTGGTTGAAAAATCATTTTTCAACGAAGAAAATTATTCTGTGGTGTTGAAACTTCATTTTTACAGCAGAAAATTGAAATATTTGGTTGAAAATTAGTTTTTTTTCGTAAAAAATTAATCTTCTTCTATGAGAATTCAACTTTTCTTTTTCAAAGCTCATCAATTTGGTAGAAAATCTAACTTTTTTTCAAAACTGAACTCTTTTCTAAACAATGAGTATTATTATTAAAAATCCATTTTCCTTAATTAAAATTTAACTGCCTTTTTTTATTGTATAAAATTAATGTTCTTGTTTGAAAACCCAACTTTTTTTTTTAATTTCAACAATTGGATAGAAAATTTAACTATGTGGTACAAAAAAAACTGTTTTCTAAAAAGCTAGTATTATTATTGAAAATTCATATAATTTGTTGAAAATTAGAATTTTTTTGTAGAAAATTAAACTTCTTGTTTGAAAATTCAACTATTTGATTTAAAATTTTTGTATTTGGTTAAGAAATCATTTTTATCGTAAAAAATTAATCTGTGGTGTTGAAGATTCATTTTTATACTTGAAAATTTAACTATATAGCTGAAAATTAATCTTTTTTCGTAAAAAAAACTAATCTTCTATTTTGAAAACTCAATTCTCTTTAATGAAAATTTCATTACTAAAATTAAACTTCTTACTTTTTTTATAAAATTAATCTTCTTGGTTGCAAATTCAACTATTTGTTTAAAAAGGTGTGTATTTGGTTAAGAAATAATTTTTAATTAAAAAAAATTAATTTTTTGGCGTTGAAAATTTATTTTTCTATCTGAAAACTTAGATAATTAGTTGAAAATTAGTATTTTTTCGTAAAAAATTAATTTTTTGCTTGAAAACTGATTAATTTGGTAAAAATTGAATTATTTGGTTCAAAAGTAAACTTTTTTATTAAAAAAATTATTATTATTATTGAACATTCATATAACTTGTTGAAAATTAGTATTTTTTCGCAGAAAATTAAACTTCTTGTTCGAAAAATAAAATGTTAAATGAAAATTAAATTATCTAGTAGTAAAAGAAAATGTTAAAAATAAAAACTTGTCTTCTTCAAATTCAGATAAAAAGACTAAAAATGAATATTTTTTCCCCTTTAACTCATTAAAATTAATAATAAAAAATGTCCCTCTTTTAATTCAGAAAACAAAGTAAATAACCAAAATTTCTTCCATTTTAGAAAAAATTAAAAAATAATATTTGTATCCCTTTCCAATTAAAAAAAAAAGATTGAAAATAAAAAATTGTTTCCTTCAAACCAATAAAAATTTTTTAAATGAAAAAACTCCCCGCTTCCAAATCAAAACAAAAATGGTGTCTCTTCCAACTCAATAAAAGTATTAAAAATGAGAAAACGCACCTCTTCCAATCTAGAAAAGAAAAATTCTCACCCCTTCCAACTCAATAAAAATATTTAAAATAAAAAATTGCCTCTTCCCATTAAAAAAATTATTTCAATTTAGAAAAAAATGTTAACTAAAATTTCCTCCTTTCCAACTTAAAAAAAAGGTTGAATATAAAAAAGTGCTCCCTTCAACTTAATAAACTGCCAAAAGGGAAAATGGTCTCTTCAAATCCAGAAGAAAATTTTAATGTAAATTTCTTCCCTTCCAATTTAATTTCAAAATGCTGTCTCTTCCAACTCGACAAAAATATTAAAAATGAGAAAACGCACCTCTTCTAATTTAGAAAAGAAAAATTCAATTGTTTGATTAAAAATTGTTGTATATCGTTGACAAATCATTTTTATCGTAGAAAATTGATCTGTGGTGTTGAAGATTCCTTTTTATACATGAAAATTTAACTATTTAGCTGAAAATTAATCTTTTTTCGTAAAAAAATTAATCTTCTTGTTTGAAAACTCAATTCTCCTTAATGAAAATTTCATTACTAAAATTTAACTCCTTTCTTTTTTTATAAAATTAATCTTCTTGTTCGAAAATTCAACAATTTGATTAAAAATTTATCTATTTCGTTAAAAAATAATTTTTTACCGTAGAAAATTAATCTGTGGTGTTGAAAATTCATTTTTATGCATGAAAATTCAAAAATTTTGTAGAAAATGTTACTATTTGGATGATTCATGCATTTTTTGGTAACGAATTTATTTTATAACTTAAAAACGTAACGCTCTTGTTAAAATATACTAAAAAAAACTAAACTCACCCGTACTTTTCCCTCTCAAAACGACTTTCTCCACCAGTTCCGCATTTTCCGGCTGCGATCTCAAAACATTATTCAAAATCGCCACCAGATAAGCCACCACCATCGGTTTTCGTTTCTCCAGAGTCAAAAGCTGCTGCAGAATCGGAATCCCGCTGACAATATAAACTGCGTCGCAAAACTGCGTCAGAAATTGTTCCTGAATATAGACCAGTCTGCACAAAAGTAGAATTGCACACTCAACAGCCTGAAGTTCCTCAGCCGAAAGAGTCGCGGCAGATCGTGTTTCTGTTTTATCAGCCGCTTCATTATCGTGCTCCTGTTCCATCAGCAATTTTATAGCATAAACGAGATTCGGAATAAGTCTCACATCCAAATAAACCTTCTTAATTTTCTCCATATTCTTCGCGGAAGTCTGCACGACAAACGGAAGTGCCAGAAGACAAGCGACATATTCTATTACTTGAGATCCGGCTGCGCGATTTTTCAACGGCGAAACAAAAACGGAGACACAATTCTGTTGAATTAAGGATCCAACTTCGCCCTCCATCACTTCCTCCATTGATTTCTGAAGAAAAGCGACCCACTCGTCATTCTCGATTGGTTGCTCAACCGTTCTCGGATCCCAATCCGGCAATCGGACGTGTTTATCAATTATATTTTCTCGATTGAACTCCTGATCGTAATCTAGACTCAAACGACTCTCTTTTTGAACTCCTCCTTGAAGATCCGTTTCCGCAGAGCTCTCGAGATTCTGATCATTCGAGTTCTCGCATTTCGGATTTGAGATTGGACTTGTTGAGGCAATTTTGGGAATATGTTTCGAATCAAGTTGCTGTTCTGTTTTTGGATTGAGAGATTTTGAAAGTGGAGGGGCTGCTGATTGGGGATTTGCAGAGACAACTTGGGAGGAGTCCTCAACCGCGAGAAGGTCACTTTGAAGAGATGCGCGGATGCTTAAATTTCCGAGAAGGACGTCGACACTCGCACTTGAATCTGTTCCGGCAGGCTCGCTGCGGATTGAGCGGCACTGCCGATTTAATTCGTAGTGGTAGTAATTAAACATCGCGGGATAACGCGGTTGCGACATACAGCGCTTTTGTTGTTCCTTCATTATTCTCTCCTGTTCTTGAATCTTCATGACAGCTTTTTGCAGAATTTCGCTAGAAAAAGTGCAATCCAACCGCAGTGAACAAGAGCACGATGGGTTAAAAATTTTTTTAATCCAACTTGTTTTCATGGGATATGTTTTGAAAACTTCTAAAATTTTGTAAAATCTATTGAAATCTTTTGAATATATGATTTATAATTGCTTATTTTAAATGAACAATGAAATATTGCTTGATATTAAAAAATGTTCTTTCGTTTTAAACAATATTTAAATAGGATTTAAAATTTAATAAAAATGTTTAAATATGATCTTGTTAGTGTCAAATTATTTTTAAATTGAAAAAAAAGATCGCTAAAATTTATATAATCTTCAAATTGCTTAATTTTAAACAAATTCAGAATTCAATTATTGTTCAGTAGAATTCAAGTTTGATTGTAAAGGCCATTAATTTATTTGTATTTGGCATTGATCAACCTAAAACTTTTTCTATCAACAATTTTCAAATTCACACACTGTTCATTTTTAATTTTTCAAGTTATCCAAACTTCTTTTCTAAATTCTTTAAATTACAAAATGTACGGTTCAAAACAAAGAACAAAAATGGAAAATTTGGAACGTTCTACCAATTGGGAAAAAGGGATTTAAAATTAAAAAAAACTTTCCATCGACAAAACAAAAAAGCAAAAAATGGTCAATTTTTTCGCAGAAAATTAAACTTCTTGTTCGAAAAATAAAATGTTCAATGAAAATGAAATTATCTAGTAGTAAAAGAAAATGTTAAAAATAAAAACTTGTCTTCTTCAAATTCAGATAAAAAGACTGAAAATAAATATTTTTTCCCCTTTAACTCAGTAAAATTAATAATAAAAAATGTCCTTTTAATTCAGAAAACAAAGTAAATAACCAAAATTTCTTCCATTTTAGAAAAAATTAAAAAATAATATTTGTATCCCTTTCCAATTAAGAAAAAAGATTAAAAATAAAAAATTGTTTCCTTCAAACCAATAAAAATTTGTAAAATGAAAAAACTCTCCGCTTGCAATTCAAAAAAAAAAAAAACAAAAACAAATGCTGTCCCTTCCAACTCGATAAAAATATTAAAAATGAGAAAACGCGCCTCTTCCAATTTAGAAAAGAAAAATTCTCACCCCTTCTAACTCAATAAAAATGTTAAAAATAAAAAATTGCCTCTTCCTGTTAAAAAAAAATTTCAATTTAGAAAAAAATGTTAACTAAAATTTCCTCCTTTCCAATTAAAAAAAAAGGTTGAGTATAAAAATGTGTTCCCTTTAACTTAATAAACTGCCAAAAGGGAAAATGGTCTCTTCCAATCCAGAAGAAAATTTTAATGAAAATTTCCTACCTTCCAATTCAATTTCCTACTCGATATAAATCTTTAAAAAATAAAATATCCCTCTATCCATTAAAAAAAATTAAAAACTAAAATTTGCATCCTTTTCCAATTAAGAAACTAAGATTGAAAATAAAAAATTGTTCCCTTCAAACCAATAAAAATGTCAAAAATGAAAAAACTCCCCGCTTCCATTAAAAAAAAAAAAAAAATTGAAAAAATGTTGTCCCTTCCAACTCAATAAAAAAATAAAAAAGGCCTCTCCCAATTCAGAAAACAATAAAAACCCAAATTTTCTCCCTTCCAATTCGGCAAATACGTTCGAAATAAAAAATTTCCGCCTTCCAATTATGAAAAAAATTAAAAATATAATTTTCCTCCCTTCCAACTCAATAAAAATAGTAAAAATGAGAAAAAGCACCTCTTCCTATTTAGAAAAGAAAATTTTTCGTCCCTTCCAACTCAATAAAAATGATAAAATAAAAAATTACGCTACCAATTCAGAAAAAATATTGAAAATCAAGAGAAAAGAAAAACTGGCCTCTTCCAGTTCATAGAAAAATTAAAAAAAAAAATTAAATTAAATCCCTTCCGATTCAATAAAAAAGGGCTCCTTTCAATTCTTCAACCATTGCAAACCAAAATTTACTCCCTTTAAACTCAACACAAAAGTTGAAATTAATAATGTCCCTTAAAATAAGAAATGATCTTTTACCAATTGAGAAAAAGATATTTAAAATAAAAAAACTTTCCTTCGACTAAACAAAAAAGCAAAAAATAGCCTTTTCCAATTCAGGGAAAAAATATCCTTTCTTCCAACTCGATAAAAATGTTAAAAATAAAAATTTGCCTTCTGCAAATTCAGGTAAAAAGACTAAAAATAAATATTTTTTTCCCTTTAACTCAATAAAAGTAATAATAAAAAAATGGCTTCTTTATATTCAGAAAAAAAATGAAAACAAAAATTTCCTTCCTTCAAATTTAATATACATGTTGAAATAAAAAATGTTTAAAAAATTGTCTCTTCCAGTTAAAAAAATTCTTTCAATTTAGAAAAAAAAATTTAAACTAAAATTTCGTCCCTTCCAACTCCTTTCCAAAAGGGAAAATGGTCTCTTCCAATCCAGAAAAAAAATTTTATGAAAATTTCCTCCCTTCCAATTCAATTTCCTACTCGATACAAATCTTTCAAAAATAAAATATTTCTCTATCCATTAAATAAAAATTTTAAACTACAATTTTCTAGTAGTAAACTTCATAAAAATGTTTAAAATACCAAATTTATTTGCCTTTAACCCAATAAAAATGTAAAAAAAAAAATTTCCTCTTCCAAATCAGAAAAAAATTAAAAACAACAATTTGTTCCCTTTCTTTTAAAATAAGAATTGTGGAATACAAGCATTTTTTAATGCATAAATCCTTTACAGTCGAATTATTTTAATTTTAAGTCGTTTCACGGTAATAATATTTTTCATTAAAATTTAGTTAATAATTTTTTAGTTCTGAACATGTGATTTATAATCGCTTATTTTAAATAAACAGTGAAATATTGCTAGATATTAAAAAATGTTGTTTTTTTTAAAACAATATTTGAATAGAATTTGAAAGTGAATAAAATCGTTTAAATATGATCTTGCTAATTTGAAATTATTTTTAAATGGAAAAAAAGATGATAAATTTTCAATCGGCTACTTAAATTGTTTTCTAAATTCTTTAAATTAAAAATGTACGCTTCAAAATAAAGAAAAAAAAACGGGAAAATTTTCAATCTGTTTTAATGTTTTTGAATTGTTTAAAATCTTCGTTATATCTATTGAAATATTCTGAAATATTGAAAATCTTTTGAACATTTGTGAAATCTATTTGAATCTTTCTGAAATTTCTAAAATCTTAAAGAAATATTTGGAATCATCTGAAATATTATGAAAGCTTTGAAATCTTTCTGAACATTTTGAAATGTTCTGAAATGTTTGAAATCTTTAGAAAAATAAAATCATTGAACATTTTTTCGATATTTTGTAAATCTTTTAAAAATCTGTTAAATCTATTGAAATTTTAAACATATTTAGCATATCTTTAAAATGATCTGAAAAATTTAGAAGCTTTGAAATCTTTTTCAAGTATCGTAAAACGTTTTTATATCTTTGAAATCTTCCGAAATATTTTAGAATCTTAGATCTCTTGCAATTTTTTTAATCTTTCTGAAATCTTTTAAACAATTGTGAAATCTATTGAAAGCTTTCTGAAATCTTTAAAATCTTTGGGAGATCTATTGAAATCTTTTTAACTCTTTGAAATCCCTGTCTTATATTTTTAAAGATTTCAATACATTTGCAAAATGTATTGAAGAATTTCTGAAATCTAAAATCTTTATGAAATATATTTCAATATTTGTAAAATACACGAAATCTTTGAAAAATGGTTTCACGTGTTTTAAAAATTTTCGAAATATAATGAAATCTTTGCAAAATCTTTAAATTGTTTTTAAAATCTTGTAAAAATCTTTATTAAATCTTTAAAGTCTTCAAATATATTATAAATATTTGAAGTCTTTGTGAAAACTTGTAAAATCTATTAAAATATTTCAGAAATCTTTAAAATGTTTCCGCAATCTTTGAAATTTTTTAAACATTTGTAAAATCTATTGAAATTCTTGAAATCACCTGAACATTCTTGAAAGCTTTGAAGTCTTTGTAAAATCTTTTAAATCATTTTGAAATGTTGGTGCAATATTTGAAATTTTCTGAAATACTTGCAACTTTATAAATGTTTTGGAATCTTTCAAATCTCTGTGAAATCTTTCTAAAATATAAAATCTTTGTGAAATCTATTTAAATACCTGGAAAATCCGTGAAATCTTTGAATAATTAATTGAAGTGTTTTAAACTTTGCGAACTGTACTGAAATTTTTTTTTAATTTTTTGAAAGTTTGGGAAATCTATTAAAATCTTTCTGAAATCCTTTGAAAACTTTGTGAAATCTATTCAATATACGTTAAATATATTTCAATCTTTCTGAAATCCCTCAACTCTTCTGAAATGTTTGAAATCTTAGAAATCTTTTGGAATCTTTGAAATCTTCAGAAAATCGTTTAAATATTTCTGAAATTCATAGGAATCTTTCCGAAATTAGTGAAATCATCTGAAATATTTTGAAATTTTTGTGAAATCTTTTTGAAATCTTTGAAATATTTGCGAAATCTTTTAATCTTCTGAAACATTTTTTATTTTAAAAATCTTTTGAAATCTTTCTGAAATCTTTTAAAATCTTAAAAAAATTTGTGGAATCTATTGAAAGCTTTCTGTAATATTTAATATATTTGTCCAATCTTTTTGAAATCTTGCAAATCTTTGTGAGATTTTAAAAAATTTTTTTAAATCTGCTGGATTACTTGAAATCTAAGAAATCTTTTGAAATCTTTGTGAAGTTTTTAAGATTTTTTAAAATCTTTGAAATCTTTATGAAATCTTTGAAATATTTGCGAAATCTTTTAATCTTCTAAAATATTTTTTATTTTAGAAATCTTTTGAAATCTTTCTGAAACTTTTTACAATCTTAAAAAAATTTGTGAAATCTATTGAAAGCTTTCTGTAATATTTAATATATTTGTCCAATCTTTATGAAATCTTGTAAATATTTTTGACATTTTTTGACATCTTTCAAATCTTTATGAAATCTTTGAAATCTAATAAATCTTTTAAAAATTTGTGAAATCTGTTAAATATTTAGAAAATCTATTAATAGCTTTCTAAAATCTTTAAATTATTTTGAAATCCTGTAAATCTTTGCAAAATCTTCTTAAACATTTTAAATCTTAGAATTCTTTTGGAATCTTTTAAAACTTTGTGAAGTGTTTAAGATTTTTTGAAATATTTGGAATCTTTGTGAAATCTTTGAAATCTTGTAAATCTTTGCGAAATCTTTCAAATCTTCTGAAATATTTTAAATTTTAGAAATATTTTGAAATCTTTCATAAATGTTTAAAAATCTTAAAGGCATTTGTGAAATCTTTTTGAAACCTTGTAAGTCTTTTAAATCTTTGTGAAATGTTTGAGATTTTTTGAAATCTTTGTGAAATCTTTGATATCTTGCAAATCTTGTAAATCTTTGCGAAAATTTTGAAACTTTGTGAGATATTTTTAACTTTAGAAATTTTTTGTAATCTTTGTAAAATGTTTGAGATTTTTTGAAATCATTCAAATATTTATGAAATCTCTAAAATCTAATAAATCTTTTTAAAAATTTGTGGAATCTGTTAAATATTTAGAAAATCTATTAATAGCTTTTTAAAATCTTTAAATTATTTTTATATCCTGTAAATCTTTGCAAAATCTTCTTAAACATTTTAAATCTTAAAAATCTTTTGGAATCTTTTAAACCTTTGTGAAATGGTTAAGATTTTTTGAAATATTTGGATTCTTTGAAATCTTGGAAATCTCGTAAATCTTTGCGAAATCTTTCAAATCTTCTGAAATATTTCAAATTTTAGAAATCTTTTGAAATCCTTCTGAAATTTTTAAAAATCTTAAAGACATTTGTGAAATCTTTTTGAAACCTTGTATATATTTGAGAAACGTTTGAGATTTTTTGAAATCTTTGTGAAATCATTGAAATCTTGTAAATCTTTGCGAAATTTTTTTAATCTTATGAAATATTTTTAATTTTAGAAATCTGTTGTAATCTTTGTAAAATGTTTGAGATTTTTTGAAATCTTTCAAATCTTTAAAATCTAATAAATCTTTTTAAAACTTTGTGGAATCTTTTAAACATTCGGAAAATATATTAATAGCTTTCCAAAATCATTAAATTATTTTGAAATCCTATAAATCTTTGCAAAATCTTCTTAAACATTTTAAATCTTAGAATTCTTTTGGAATCTTTTAAAACTTTGTGAAATGTTTGAGATTTTTCGAAATATTTGAAATATTTGCGAAATCTTTGAAATTCTTCTGAAATACTTTAAATTTTAGAAATCTTTTGAAATCTTTCTGAAATCTTATAAATTCTTAGAAAGATTTGTAAAATTTATTGAAAACTTTCTGTAATCTGTAATATATTTGTGAAATCTTTTTGAAATCTTGTAAATATTTATGAGATTTTTTAAAAATCTTTAAAATCTGCTAAAACATTTGAAATCTAAGAAATCTTTTGAAATCTTTGTGAAATGTTTGAGATTTTTAGAAATCTTTCAAATCTTTACGAAATCTTTCAAATATTTGCGAAATCTTTGAAATTCTTCTGAAATACTTTAAATTTTAGAAATCTTTCTGAAATTTCTTAAAATCTTAGAAAGATTTGTAAAATCCATTGAAAGCTTTCTGTAATCTTTAACATATTTGTGAAATCGTTTTGAAATCTTGTAAATCTTTGTGAGATTTTTTAAAAATCTTTAAAATCTGCTGAAATATTTGAAGTCTTTTGAAATCTTTGTGAAATCTTTTACACATTTGGAAAATCTATTAATAGCTTTCTAAAATCTTTAAATTATTTTGAAATCTTTTTGATATCCTGTAAATTTTTGCAAAATCTTCTGAAAGCTTTCTGTAATCTTTAATATATTTGTGAAATCTTTTTCAAATCATGTAAATCTAAGAAATCTTTTGAAATCTTTGTGAAATTTTTGAGATTTTTTGAAATCTTTGAAATTCTTCTAAAATACTTTAAATTTTAGAAACCTTTCGAAATCTTTCTGAAATCTTATAAAATATTAGAAACATTTGTAAAATCTGTTGAAAGTTTTCTGTAATCTTTAACATATTTGTGAAATCTTGTAAATCTTTGTGAGATTTTTTTTAAATCTTTAAAATCTGCTAAAATATTTGAAGTCTTTTGAAATCTTCGAGAAATCTTTTACACATTTGGAAAATCTATTAATAGCTTTCTAAAATCTTTAAATTATTTTGAAATCTTTTTGAAATCCTGTAAATCTTTGCGAAATTTTCTGAAAGCTTTCTGTAATCTTCAATATAATTGTGCAATCTTTTTTAAATCTTGTAAATCTTTGTCAGATTTTTTTTTAATCTATGCAATCTGCTGAAATATTTGAAATATAAGAAATCTTTTGAAATATTTGTGAAATTTTTTAGTTTAAAATCTTGGAAATCTTTATGAAATCTTTGAAATATTTGCGAAATCTTTGAAATTCTTCTGAAATACTTTAAATTTTAGAAATCTTTTGAAATCTTTATGAAAGCTTTTAAAATCTTAGAAAAATTTGTAAAATATATTGAAAGCTTTCTGTTATCTTTAATATATTTGTGAAATCTTTTTGAAATCTTGTAAATCTTTGTGAAATTTTTGTAAATTATTGAAATCTGCTAAAATATTTGAAGTCTTTTGAAATCTTTGAGAAATCTTTTACACATTTGGAAAATCTATTAATAGCTTTCTAAAATCTTTAAATTATTTTGAAATCTTTTTGAAATCCTGTCAATCTTTGCGAAATCTTCTGAAATATTTCAAATCATAGAAATCGGTTGGAATCTTTTAAATCTTTTTGAAGTTATTATCATATATTCACGGACTTTAGTGATAAGTTTCAGAAACACAATATTTTTAAATCTTCCTAACATTTGGAAAATCTATTAAAAGCTTTCTGCAATATTTAAAATCTTTGAAAAATCTTCGAAATTTTTTGAAACCTTTGAAATATTTGTCAAATATTTTTAAGCCTTTTCAACATTTAACAAAATTATTGAAAGCTTTCTGAATTCTTTCCAATCTTTCTGAGATCTATTGAAATCTTTCTTTAATTTTAAAAGTCTTTGTGAAATATTTTTAATATTTTTTAAATCTTGTAAATCTTGTTTATAATAGCCAATAAAACATCAATCAAATAAAATAAAAAATTGTAAAATATGACTAATATATAGTTATTTTAATAATATATTAACTATAGATCACGAATCGATTTTTTTTCAATTTTTGCTAAAAAAAATGGAAAAATTAGTATAAAAAGTTTATGACATGTTTTTGAAAACCGATTTTCACGGTTCAATCGATTGAAAAAATCACAAAGGTTTCAAAGATTTCAAAGATTTTAACGATTTCAAAGCTTTCAAAATACTTCAAAAATATTTTGATTTTGTAAAGATTTCAAAATAGATTTATGAAATGTTTCAAACATTTAAAAATATTACAGAAAGATTTAAATAGATCTCACGAAGATTTGAAAGATTTGAGAAAGCATGCAATAATTTTGTTGAATGTTTAAAAGACTTTAAAATATTTCACAAATTTCAAATTTTTTTTACGTTTTTACAAAGATTTACAAGATTGCATAATGGTTTTAAAATTATTGAAGATTACAGATATATTTTAATATGTCCTCACAAATTTAATTAATTTAATTAATTAATTAATTAAATCATGAAAATGGATTTAATTGATTTAAAGAATTTCAGAAAGATTTCGATAGATTTCACGAAAATTTTAAAGGTTTCAGAAAGCTTTCAATAGATTTCATAAAGGTCTTTATGATTTAAAAAGATTTCAAAATTTTTTTAAAATTTAAAGTATTTCAGAAGATTTCAACGATTTCGCAAAGATTTGAAAGATTTCCAAAAATCTCAAACATTTCACAAAGTTTTAAAAGATTCCAAAAGATTTCTGAGATTTTAAATATTTCAGAAGATTTTGCAAAGATTTACAGGATTTGAAGATAATTTAAAGATTTTATAAAGCTATTAATAGATTTTCCAAATGTTTCAAAGATTTCACAAAGATTTCTTAGATTTTAAATATTTCAGCAGATTTCAAAGATTTAAAAAAAAACTCACAAAGATTTTAAAATATTTCGAAAGATTAAAATTTTTGTTAATATTTCAGAAGATTTCAAAGATTTCGCAAAGATTCACAAGATTTCACAAAGATTAAAAATATTTTTAAAATATTTCAAAGATTCCAAAAAGTTGTCTAAGATTACAAGTATTTTAGCAAATTTAAAAGTTTAATAAAAAAATTTACCAAATATTAAAAATATTTCACAAAGATTTTAAAGTTTTAAAAAGATTTCAATTACTTATATTTAAAGATTTCAAAAACAATTCAAAAATTATGCAAAGATTTTAGATTTCTAAATAATTCAAAGATTTCAAAATATTTCAAATAATTTCAAAGATTTAAATATATTTCACAAATTCTAAAAGATTTTAAAGATTTTCAAAAATTTAATGTATTTTACAAATATTTAAATATATTTCATAAAAATTTTAGATTTAAGAAATATTGCAATACATTTTGCAAATGTATTAAAATCTTTAAAAATATTAAACAGGGATTTCAAAGAATTAATAAGATTTCAATCGAAA
This sequence comes from Belonocnema kinseyi, assembly GCF_010883055.1. Lineage (NCBI taxonomy): Eukaryota > Metazoa > Arthropoda > Insecta > Hymenoptera > Cynipidae > Belonocnema > Belonocnema kinseyi. The sequence continues at coordinate 36,837,122 of NC_046662.1, read as the reverse complement.
TCCTAAAGATTTTAAACGATTTATAAGATTTCAAATATTTCAGAAAATTTGAAACATTTCACAATGATTTTTAAAAAGGCAAGAGATCTAAAATTAAAAATATTTCGGAAGATTTCAGATATTTTTAAAAGTTGTACGATACTTCAAAAAGATTTCAAAAAGCTTCTAAATATATCAGATGAGTTCAAAGATTTTAGATTTATAAAGATTTCAAATTACAGGGTGGCCGTTTTAATCGACGAAATGAATTCCCGGTTTTTTCCGGGTTCGCAAATATTTTTCAGGGTAAATGAAATTAAAAAAATGGAACACTAAAGCAAAAAAAATTCCACTAGAGGTAATAAAAACTGAGCTGAAAATGAAAGGACTCAAAGTGGAACTGTTAAATATTGAAATTTTAAAATTGAAATTTAAAAGCTTTTAAATAAAAAATGTTGTATTCAAATTCTCAATAATTTACGCGTATAAAATTGAAAGTACTTAAATTTTTTAATATAAAAGAATATAAATCCACGTTATAATTTTTAATGCTCTAAATTAAAAAATCAATTAATGAACTTCGAAATTTTCAAAATTATGTAATTTTAAGGAATTTTAAGCTAGAAACATCAAATATTAAAAAATTAAATTAAAATTTTTTTTTTGTTAAATTGATTTTTTCTACAATGTTCAGAAAATCCTGCAAATTTTATAATTTTTTTTTACAATTTGGATGTATAAATAACAATTGAGCATTTATTATTTGTAAGCGAAATTTGAGTAATTTAAAGAGATATGTAAAATTTTTTCAAAGATTTAAACAAAATTTTCAAAAAAGATTCTAGAAGATTTTAAGAAAACTTTCTAAAACTTGCATTATAATTTTTTAACTTTTTAATACTTCCAAATATCTCTTGAAATTACTAAGATTTTTTCTACAAATTTTAATTTGTAAATTATAAATCAAAATTTAAAAATTTCACTCACAAATTAACCATTTTTGGAAATTTTAACGATTCCAGGTTTTCTATGTCAAACAATTCAGTTAAAGATTCTTTACTTTTAAATATTTGATTGCAATTTACATGTCTTAAATAAAAATTCAAATATTGCTAAATATTCAATAATTAATCTTTTATTTTTTTTAATTAAAAATTTCAAATTGAAAAATTTCAAATTCAAATATCGTTAAAAAAAAGAATTTTTTTTAACATTTAGCAATATTTTATTGTTCATTTAAAATAATCAATTATAAATATTATATTCAAAACTAAACAATTTGAAACTAAATTGTTTGAAATAGAAAGTCTTGAATTGGTACAATTTTAATTTTCCATTTTTAAAGTTTTTAGTTTCTAAATGTTTTTTTATCTATAAAATACAATTGAAAAATATTAATACTATGAAACGACTTAAAATTAAAATAATTCAACTGTAAAGGATTTATGTATTAAAAAATGTTTCTATTCTCCAATCTTGTTTTAAATGAAATGGAATAAATTTTCGTATTTAATTTTTATCCAATTTGGAAGAGGAAATTTTTTGTTTTTAAATTTTTATTGGATTAAAGGCAAGTAAATTTGGCATTTTAAATATTTTTATTAAGTTTAATACGAGAAAATTTTGGTTTTTAATTTTTTTTTAATGGATAGAGGGATATATTATTTTTTAAAAATTTGTATCGAAGAGGAAATTGAGTTGGTAGGAAGGAAATTTTCATTAATATTTTTTTCTGGATCGGCAGAGACCATTTTCTATTTTCGACTTTATTAAGTTGAAGGGAACAATTTTTTACATTTAATCTTTTCCGCGTTGGAAAGGACGAAATTTGAGTTTAAATTTTTTTTTCATTTTTTCTGAATAGAGAGAGGCCATTTTTTATTATTATTTTTATTGAGTTAAAGGAAAAAAAATAATTTTCAATCTTTTTATCTGAATTGGCAGAAGATAATTTTTTTATTTTTAACATTTTTGTTGAGTTGGAGGAAAGGAAAGTTTTTTCTGAATTGGAAAAGACTATTTTTTGCTTTTTTGTTTAGGCGAAGAAAAGTTTTTTTTTTATTTTAAATTTCTTTTTTTCAATTGAAACAAATTGTTGTATTTAATTTTTTTCCGATTTGGAAGGGGAAGTTATGTGTTTTTACATTTTTATTGGGTTGAAGGCAATTAAATTTGGTATTTTTAACATTTTTATGAAGTTTAATACTAGAAAATTTTATTTTTTAATTTTTTTTAATGGATGAAGGAATATTTTATTTTTGCAAGATTTTTATGGAGTAGGGAATTGAATTGGAAGGGAGGAAATTTTCATAAAATTTTTTTCTGGATAGGAAGAGACCATTTTCCCTTTTGGAAAGGAGTTGGAAGGGACGAAATTTTAGTTTAAATTTTTTTTCTGAATTGAAAGAATTTTTTTAACTGGAAGAGACAATTTTTTAAACATTTTTTATTTCAACATGTATATTAAATTTGAAGGAAGGAAATTTTTATTTTCATTTTTTTCTGAATATAAAGAAGCCATTTTTTTATTATTACTTTTATTGAGTTAAAGGGAAAAAAATATTTATTTTTAGTTTCTATATCTGAATTTGTAGAAGGCAAATTTTTATTTTTAACATTTTTATCGAGTTGGAAGAAAGGACATTTTCTCCCTGAATTGTAAAAGACTATTTTTTGCTTTTTTGTTTAGTCTAAGGAAAGTTTTTTTTATCTTAAATCTCTTTTTATCAATTGGTAAAAGATAATTTCTTATTTGAAGGGACATTATTAATTTCAACTTTTGTGTTGAGTTTAAAGGGAGTAAATTTTGGTTTGCAATGGTTTAAAAATTGACAGGAGCCCTTTTTTATTGAATCGGAAGGGATTTAATTTAATTTTTTTTTTTAATTTTTCTATGAACTGGAAGAGGCCAGTTTTTCTTTTCTCTTGATTTTCAATATTTTTTCTAAATTGTCAGCGTCATTTTTTTTTTTTTGAACATTTTTATTGAGTTGGAAGGGACGAGAATTTTTTTTCTATATTGAAAGAGGTTCGTTTTCTCATTTTTAATATTTTTATTGAGTTGGAAGGGAGGAAAATTAGATTTTTTCATATTGGAAGACGGTAATTTTTTATTTGTATAGTATTTGCCAAATTGAAAGGGAGGCAATTTTGGCTTTTATTTTTTTCTGAATTGGGAGAGGCCTTTTTTAGTTTTTATTATTTTTACTGAGTTGGAAGGGACACCATCTTTTTAATTTTCTTTTTTTTTCGAATTGGAAGCTGAGGTTTTTTTCATTTTTGACATTTTTATTGGTTTTAAGGGAATATTTTTTTTATTTTGAATCTTTTTTCTGAATTGAAAAAAGATACAAATTTTAGTTTAGAAATATTTTAAATGGACAGAGGGTTATTTAATTTTTTAAAGATTTGTATCCAGTAGGAAATGGAATTGGAAGGGAGGAAATTTTCATAAAAACTTTTTTTCTGGATTGGAAGAGACCCTGTTCCCTTTTTACATTTTATTAAGTTAAAGTGAGGACTTTTTTATATTTAATCTTTTTTTCTGAGTTGGAAAGGAGGAAATTTTAATTAAAATTTTTTACTAAATTGAAAGAATTTCTTTAACTGGAAGAGGCAATTTTTTATTTTGAACATTTTTATTGAGTTGGAAGGGACGAAAATTAGATTTTTAATTTTTTCCACAATTGGAAGAGGGTAATTTTTTAATTGAAACGTATTTGTCGAATTGGAAGGAAGGCAATTTTGGTTTTTATTGTTTTCTGAATTGGAAAAAGCCCTTTTTATAGTTTTTATTATTTTTATTGAATTGGAAGGGGCACCATTTTTTTTTAATTGGAAGCAAGGAGTTTTTTCATTTTTAAACATTTTATTGGTTTGAAGGAAACAATTATTTATTTTCAATCTTTTTTCTTAATTGGAAAGGGAAACAAATGTAATTTTTTAATTTATTCTAAAATGGATTTGTAATTATTCAAATTTAATTCGAATTAATTTTAAATTGTTCAATGGGAAAGTTTAAATAAACAAATTTAATACCTGTAAATTATTGAGCGTTTCAATGCAAAAAAAAAAATCTTAAACTTCAATTTTAAAAGTTTAGTACTCAAAAATTCCACTCTCATTACTGTTATTTGCAGTTCAGTTTTGATTACCTCTAATTACTAATTTTTCAATTATTAAAGTTAAAATTGTTTTACATTTTAATTTTAATGACCGTGAAAAATTTGTGTAAAGCATGAATTTTTTTATCGATTAAAACTCTTTCTTTTTCGTCGAATAAAACTTACTTTGATTTGTTCGAAGATTGCATAGCCAGAGTTTGAAATTGTTGCTGTTTGGCTTTCTCCTGACTCGCAGAGAGTGGAGACGTAAGAGAAGTTGGGACGGGTTTCTCAACCGTCAGAATTCTATCTTTGACGAAAGGATGTTCCAAAAGTTCTGGCCAAGTGAGTCTCCGAGATGGGTCTTTTTGCAGTAATCCCTAAATAAATTAGTTAATTAATAAAAAAAAACATCACCAGGGTAACGGTTCGGAAAACTATTTCAAATTCCCGATCATTTCCCGCCTTTTCCGGTTAATTTTATATTCATTTTAATTCAAGAATATCATTTTAAAAATCCTTGAAAACAATAGAGCGAAATGTTGTAGAATAAATGAATTTTTAAACAAATACTTTCATTTTTCACTAAGAAATATCAATTTTTAACGAAAAAATGTAATATTTAAACTTTCAATTGCAAACATTTATTTTCATGAAACAAAAAACGGATTTTCAACAAAATAGTTTAATTTTAAACATAATTAATGAATCTTCAACTTGAGTAGTTGAATTTTCAACAACAAACAATTAATATGTATAAAAAATATATAAATTGTCAACCAAAACATAAATAATTAAATTTTAAGTTAAAAATATTAATCTTATATCAAACGGAATAATTTATTTATATTAATTACTTTTTTATTTATATCAAACATCAAATTTTCAGTTAACAAGATTACTTTAAACAAAAAATAAAGATAAAAAAAATAGTTATTTTTTACCAAAGAGATTATTGTTCAACCAAGAAAATAAATTTTTAGCAAAAAAGATGAATTTTCAACTGAAATTATTATACATTTTCAGTTATAAAAAATAATAATTTTAAACCAAGGAGTAAACAAATTTTCAACAAAAAAGTTAAATATTCGGCAAAAAATATTCCTTTCGATCAAAAAAAAAAATCAATTAAATAGATCATATTTCAATAATCTGTAATAAAAGAATTGAACTTTCACCAAGTAATTTTATTTTCAACCTGAAAGATGATTTTTTAACTAAAATATAAAATATTTAACTGGAATACTTTAATTTTTAACCGAAAAGAAGAATTTTTAAATAAGAAGATTAACTTGCAAAGAAAAACTAAATTTTCTAACCTAAAAATCGATTTTTTAACCAAATTTGTACATTTTCAATGTAATATTTGAGTTTTCAATTAAAAAGACGAATTTAAGTCCACATTGTTGAATTTTAAACTAGAAAAATCAATCAAAAGGAGAATTTTTTACATAGCACATACAATTTCAAACAAATAGTTTAATTTTTAAATAAAAAATATCAATTTTCAATCAGAAATAGAATAGTTAAATTTACTGAGAAAAATCTAATGATTTTTCAACTAAAGTAATAAATATTTAACTGGAATACTTGAATTTTCAACCGACAAGAATAATTTTTAGAAAAGAATAGTAACTTTCAAAGAAAAAGATAATTTTCTATAAAAAAAATCAATTTTTTAACAAAATATGTAAATTTTCAACGAAATAGTTCAATTTTCAATAAAAAAAAGACAAATTTTTATCCAAATTGTTGAATTGTGAACTAGGAAATATCAATTTTTAGTTAAAGAAATTAATTTTCTACAAAAGAATGAGAATTTTTAGTACATACATTTTCAAAGAAACAGCTTAATTTCTAAATAAAAATATTAATTTTCAACCAAATATTTGAATTTTCATTCAAAAAGATAAATTTTCAACCAAAAATAGAATAGTTAAATTTTCTGATAAAAATCTAATTCTTAACAAACAAACAAAAAAAATTTTTATCAAAATAATCAAATTCTTTACTGAAATAGTTGAATTTTTATTTAAAAACTTGCCTTTTCACAAAGTAGTCACATTTTCAACCACAGATGAATTTTTAATTAAAATAATGAATCGTCAACAGAAAAACCAGGAAATCAATTTTTAACCAACATGAGGAACATTTTTTTATTTGCAAAAAAGACGATTTTTTTCAACAAAATACGTCTATTTTAAAAAATATAGTTAAATTTTCTATTAAAAAAGGTGAATTTTCATTCAAATTTTTAAATTTTAAACTACAAAAGATAAAATTTTGAAATAAAAATTGAAGAGTTCAGTTTAAGAAATTAATATTTAACCAAACTGATGAATTTTCAATTAAATAGTTTAATTTCTATATAAAAAATATCGATTTTCAACCAAAAATAGAATTGTTAAATTTACTGACAAAAATCTAATTATTAACAACAAAAATGAATTTTCAGAAAAATTGGCACATTTTCTTCTGGAATAGTTGAATTTTTTTAAAAATTATTTTAAAGAAAGCAGTTACATTTTCAAGCAGAGATGAATTTTCAATTAAAATGATGAATCTTCAACCGAAAAAAAAAACAGGAAAATCAATTTTCAACTAAGATTTAAATTAATTTTTCTTTTCTTATTGAATTAATTAATTTAATTTGATTTCAAGAGAAACTTATGAATTTTAAATTGAAAAGATGAATCTTCAAATGGGAGAGTGAAAATTTTTATCAAAAAGGAGATTTTTCAACCATAAAGATTAATTTTGTACAAAAGAAGGAGAATTTTTCACAAAGTACATACATTTTCCAAAAAATAGTGTAATTTCTGAATAAAAAAAATATCGATTTGCAACCAAATAGTTGAATTTTTATCCTAAAAATAAACATCTTCAACCGAAAAACCAGAAAGATCAATTTTTAGCTAAGATTTTAATTATTCATTTTTTTTTATTGAAATCTTAAATTAAATTTCAACGAAACTAATGAATTTTTATCTAACATGATAAAGATTAAGATGAAATCATTTAATTTTTGACCAAAGAGATGAATTTTCAACTAAAAAACTAATTTTGAATAATTAAAAGTTTAAAATAAAAAGTTAAAATAATTGTTAACAAAAGAGTTTAACTTTTAACCAAGTAATTTCATTTTCAACCTAAAAGATGAATTTTCAGCTAAAATGATAAATATTTAACTGTAATACTTGAATTTACAGCCGAAAAAAAAATAATTTTCTACAAAAGAAGGAGAATTTTTCACAAACTACATACATTTTTTAACAAACAGTTTAATTTCGAAATAAAAAATATCAATTTTCAGCCAAAAATAGAACAGTTAAATTTACTGATAAAAATCGAATTTTTATCTAAAAAAAGAATTTAACTGTAATACTTGAATTTTTCAACCGAAAAAAAATAATATTGAGACGCAAAAATCATCTTTCAAAGAAAATGATAATTTTCGATAAAAAAATTAATTTTTTAAATAAAAACTGTAATTTTTTAACGAAATAGTTGAATTTTCAATTATAAAAGAAAAAAATGTCATGCAAATAGTTGAATTATGAACTTGGAAAAATCAATTTTCAACTAAAAATGGAACAGTTCAATTAAAGATTAAGTTAACAATTAAAGATTACTTTTCTACAAAAGGAAGAAGAATTTTTCACAAAGTACAAAAATGTTCAAACAAATAGTTGAATTTTCATCCTAAAAAAATACATTTTCAAACAAAAATAGAAAAGTTAAATTTTCTGATAAAAATGTGATTCTTAACAAGCAAAAAAGTGAATTTTTAACAAAATAATAATTTTGAATGATTAAAAGTTGAAAATAAAAAGTCAAAAAAAATTTTTTTAAGTGTAACTTTTCAACAAGTAATTTTATTTCCAACCTAACAGATTAATTTTCTACTAAAATGATAAATATTTAACAGGCTTACTTGAATTTTCAACCGGCAAGAATAATTCTTAGGTAAGAAGAGTAACTTTAAAAAAAAAATAATTTTCTATAAAAAAAAAGGTGAATTTTTAACCATAAAATTAATTTTCTACAAAAGAAGGAGAATTTTTCAAAAAAATACATCAATTTTCAACCAAATAATTTAATTTATAAATAAAAATGATCAATTTTAAACTAAAATGATAAATATTTAACTGAACTACGTGAATTTTCAACCGACAAGAATAATTTTTAGGCTAGAAGAGTAACTTTCAAAGAAAAAGATAATTAAAAAAAAACGATTTTTTTCGACAAAATACATCTATTTTCAACAATATAGTTGAATTTTCTATTACACGGGTGAATTTTCATTCAAATTTTTTGAATTTAAAACTAGAAAAGATCACATTTTCAACTAAAAATGGAAGAGTTCAATTTACTGTTAAAGATCTAATTCTCACCAACAACAAAAATGAATTTTCGTGAAAATTACCAAATTTGCTACTGGAAGTTAAATTTTTATTTTAAAAAAATGATTTTAAAGAAGGTATTTATATTTTCAACCAGAGATAAATTTTCAGTCAAAATTATGAATCTTCAACCAAAAAAAAAAAAAAACAAACAAAAAAAAACAGGAAAATCAATTTTTAACTAAGATTTTAATTAATTTTTAATTTCTCATTTAATTAAGTAATTTAATTAAATTTCAAAAAAGCTGATTAATTTTAAATTGAAATGATGAATCTTTGACTGGGGTATTTTAAATTTTTACAAAAAGAGATTTTTCAACCATAAAGATTAATTTTGTACAAAAGAAGGAGAATTTTTCACAAATTACATAAATTTTTCAACAAATAGTACCATTTCTAAATGAAAAATATCGATTTTCAACCAAAAATAGAATATTTAAATTTTCTGATAAAAATATAATTTTTAACAAACAAAAAAATATATTTTTAATAAAATAATTAAATTATCTACTGAAATGGTTGGATTTTTATTTACAAAGATTTATTTTCAACAGATGAATTTACAACTAAAATGAGAACTATTTAACTGGAATAAATGAATTTTCAAACGAAAATAATAATTTTTTTGGGTAAGAAGATTAAGTTTCAAAGAAAAAGATAATTTTCTATAAAAAAATCAACTTTTAAATAAAATATGTAAATTTTCAATTAAATAGTTGCATTTTCAATTAAAAATGTAAATTTTTTTATCCAAATTATTGAATTATAACCTGGAAAAGATCAATTTTCAACTAAAAATAGAACAGTTTAATTTCTACTTGAAGAAATTAATTTTCAACCAATCTGATGATTTTTCAACTGGGATCATTAAAACTTTTATGAAAAAGAGTAATTTTCAACCATAAAGATTAATTTTCTGCAAAAGACGGACATTTTTTTCACAAAGTACATACATTTTTAAACAAATAGTTTGGTTTCTAAGTAAGAATATTAATTTTCAACCAAAAATAGAATATTTAAATTTTCTGATAAAAGTATAATTTTTAACAAACAAAAAAAATAGATTTTTAACAAAATAATCAAATTATCCACTGAAATGGTTGGATTTTTATTTAAAAAAATTAATTTTTCAACAAAGTAGTTACTTTTTCAACTTAAAAGATGAATTTAAAACTAAAATGAGAACTACTTAACTGGAATAAATGAATTTTCAAATGAAAATAATAATTTTTTTGGGTAAGAAGATTAAGTTTTAAAGAAAAAGATAATTTTCTATAAAAAAAATCAACTTTTTAATAAAATATGTAAATTTTCAATTAAAAATGTAAAATTTTTTATCCAAATTATTGAATTATAAACTGAAAAAGATTAATTTTTAACTAAAAATAGAACAGTTTTATTTTAACTTGAAGAAATTAATTTTCAGCCAATATGATGATTTTTCTATTGGGATAATTGAAATTTTTATGAAAAAGAGTAATTTTCAACCATAAAGATTAATTTTCTACAAAAGAAGGAAATTTTTTTCGCAAAGTACATAAATTTTCAAACAAATAGTTTGGTTTCTAAGTAAAAATATTAATTTTCAACCAAAAATAGAATATTTAAATTTTCTGATAAAAATATAATTTTTAACAAACAAAAAAATAGATTTTTAACAAAATAATCAAATTATCCACTGAAATGGTTGGATTTTTATTTTAAAAAATTAATTTTTCAACAAAGTAGTTACTTTTTCAACTTAAAAGATGAATTTAAAACTAAAATGAGAACTGCTTAACTGGAATAAATGAATTTTCAAATGAAAATAATAATTTTTTTGGGTAAGAAGATTAAGTTTCAAAGAAAAAGATAATTTTCTATAAAAAAAAATCAACTTTTTAATAAAATATGTAAATTTTCAATTAAAAATGTAAAATTTTTTATCCAAATTATTGAATTATAGACTGAAAAAGATTAATTTTTAACTAAAAATAGAACAGTTTTATTTTAACTGGAAGAAATTAATTTTCAGCCAATCTGATGATTTTTCTATTGGGATAATTGAAATTTTTATGAAAAAGAGTAATTTTCAACCATAAAGATTAATTTTCTACAAACGAAGGAAATTTTTTTCGCAAAGTACATAAATTTTCAAACAAATAGTTTGGTTTCTAAATAAAAATATTAATTTTCAACCAAATAGTTGAATTTTCATCCTAAAAAAAAAAATACATTTTCAACCAAAAATAGAATAGTTAAATTTTCTGATTAAAATCTAATTCTTAACAAACAAACAAAATTAATTTTCAGCAAAATAGTCCAATTTACTACTGGATTAGTTGAATTTTCATGTTTTTTAAAAATAATTTTCAACAAAGTAGTTAAATTTTCAACCGGAGATGAATTTTCAATTCAAATTATGAACCTTCAACTGAAAAAATAATTTTTAATAAAATAGTTTACCTTTTATCCAAATATAGTTGAATTTCTAACTAAAAAAAAAAAGAAGCAGAAGTCTTTTCGTATAATGAAAAATAATGAAAATTCAATAATAAATTATGATTTAATTAAACTGAGATAATATAAAAAATCTGCGACTGTAGATAAAGTGAAAATCCCTTTTCTAAATTCACCAACATTATTAAAAATTAAAATAATGAAAACTTGAAATTTTCTGCAATGAGAACTAATTACCGGGGTTTTTATTAAATTCCCGGTCATTTCTCGGCCAAGTCGACCACCCTGATCATATAATTTAATTTATTTGAGTTTTATCTTACTTGCAGGAAACTTCTGCAAACTGCTGATATGTTGTCTGGCCATTTGACCGCCTCGAATCTGATGAGTTTGATCAAGTGGAGAATCGAGGTGGTTTGAAAAGGCGGGGCTCCGACAACTAATTCATAAACTATACAACCAAGAGACCTGAAAAAATTATTTTCTTAATCCAAGTCAAATTCGATTTCAGGTCTTATATTTTTATTTAAATTAAAATACCATAAATCTGCTTTGTGATCGTAGGGACATTCTGCGATTAATTCTGGTGCCATATAAAGTGGCGTTCCCTTTATGGATGTTAGGACATGAGTTCCTGTACTCATACTGCGTGCAAATCCAAAATCGCACAGTTTTGCAATACCATTTGATTCGAGAAGAACGTTTTGGGGTTTCAAGTCTCTAAAGTAATTAAATAAATAAAAATAATAACTAAAGTTATTTTTAAAAATTATTTAAATTATTAATTATTAACACAAAATAGGAGAAAAACAGGGGTATAAATTTGTATTAAATTAAATTAATGTGTTTACCATATTTCTGAGATTTCGAGTCGTAATATATTATATTTTCAACAAAATAATTCCATTTTGAAGCAGAGTTGCATTCAAAACCAAAATTCTTCAACTTTTAAGCAAAAGAGACGAATTTTTAACAAAAACGAGTAGTGTTTAACCAAATAGATGAATTTTCAATCCAAAATGAAAAATTTCTACAAACCACTTAAATTTTGAACAAAAAACTTAATTTTTAACAAAAATAGTGAAATTTTCAATCAAAAAAGATTTACTAATTGGGAAAAAAAATCTGAACGAAATTGTTGAACTTTCAAATAAAAAATACGGATTTTCTACATAAAAGTTAAATGTTTAGCCCACGAATAGGAATTTTTAACAAAAAAATTCATTTTCTCCCAAATAGTTGAATTTTCCACAACAAAAGTTCAATTTTAACCAAATAGATGAATTTCTAATGTAAAAATACATATTTTCAACAAAACAGTTGAATTTTCAACAAAAAATCTGATTTTGAACCAAACAGTTAAATTTTTTACAAAAAATTGAATTTTTAAACGGATAATATAAATTTCTAACCAAAAAGTACATTTTCAACCAAATTTTTTAATTTTCTAACCACAAATTCGAATTACTAATAAAACAATGGGATTTTGAACCAGAAAATTTAAATTCTCAACAGAAAAAAAATTATTTCCAACTATTTAGGAGAATTATCAAATAAAAAAGACCAATTTTCTACAACAAATTGAACTTAAACCAGATAATATCAATTTTAATCAAAAAGTTAATTTCGAAACCAAAAAGACGAATTTTCTTTGGAACAATTAAATTCGTAAACGAAAAATGTGAATTTAAAAAAAAAGTTAATTTTCAACTTGAAAATATTAATTTAAAAAAAATTACACTTTTAACAAGTTAAATTTTCAACCAAATATTAAATTTTCGACCAAATAGTTGAACTTTCAAGCAAAAGGGACGAATTTTTAACAAAATGTGTAATTTTTAACCAAATAGATGAATTTTCAACCTGAAATGAAAAATTTTGTACAAACCGCTTAAATTTTGAACAAAAAACTTAATTTTTAACAAAAATAGTGAAATTTTCAACCAGAAAAGATTTTCTAATTGGGAAAAAAATATCAACGAAATTGTTGAACTTTCAAATGAAAAATACGAATCTTCTACATAAAAGATAAATGTTTAGCCCACGAATAGAATTTTTAAACAAAAAAATTCATTTTCTCCCAAATAGTTGAATTTTCAAACCAAAAAGACCAGTTTTCTGGAAAACACTTGAATTTTTAACCGAAAACTATGAATTTACAACCAAAAAATGTCACTTTAAGCAAAATAGTTGAATTTATAAATTAAAAATACGAACTTTCAACAAAACAGTTCAATTTTTAACAAAAAATTTAAATTTCAAGCTAAAAATACCAATTTAATACAAAATAATTTAATTAATAACCAGAAAATGTGAGTTTTCAACAAAAAAACTTAATTTTCAACTAAAGAATTGAATCTTCCACAAACCGATTGAATTTTTAACCGGAAAATGTGAAATTTCAAGAAAAAGTTTATTCGTTCATTCATTTTCAACCAAATAGTTGAGTTATGAAACTATAAATACGAATCTTCCACAAAAAACTTAATTTTCAACCAAATAGTTAAACTTTCCACAAAGAAATGAATTTTTAAGCGGAAAATGTAAATTTTCAACCAAAAAATTATTTTCAACTATTAAGTTGAATGATAAAAAAAAGAAAAATTTTCTACAACAAATTGAGCTTTAAACCGGATAATATAAACTTTTAGTCGAAAAGTTCATTTCCGAACCAAAAAGATGAATTTTCTACGAAACAATTAAATTTTCAACCGCAATAGGTAAATTTTCAACAAAAAACTTAGTTTTCTCCCAAATAGTTGAATTTTCAAGCTAAAAATACCAATTTTTTACAAAACAATTCAATTAATAACCAGAAAATGTGAATTTTCAACAAAAACCTAATTTTCAACTAAATAGTTCAATTTTCCACAAAACGATTACATTTTTAACCAAAAAATGTGAATATTCAACAAAAAAGTTCATTCTTTCTTTCCTTTTCAATCAAATAGTTCAATTTTCAAAACCAAAAGGAAAACTTCTGTAGAAAACTATTGAATTTTTAACCGGAAAATAGGAATTTAAACCATGAAATTTCATTTTCAACCAAATAGTTGCACTTCTAAATTAAAAACACGAATTTTCAACTGGAAAATATTAATTTTCAACAAAAAACTTAATTTTCAACCAAATTGTTGAATTTTCCACAAAAAAATGAATTTTTAAGCGGAAAATTTGAACTTTCAACAAAAAATTTCACTTTCAACCAACCAGTTGAATTTTCATTCAAATAGTTAAGTTTTGACCAAATAGTGTAGTTTTTAATGTGAAAATACGTATTTTCAACAAAACAGTTGAATTTTCAACTGGAAAATATCAAATTTCGACAAAAAATCTGATTTTGAACCAAACAGTTTAATTTTTTACAAGAAATTGAATTTTTAAACGGATAATATAAATTTCTAACCAAAAAATAAATTTTCAACCAAATTTTTGAGTTTTCAAACCAAAAATTCGAATTTCTTATAAAACAATGGAATTTTTAACTGGAAAATAGGAAATTAAACCATAAAATTTCACTTTCAACCAAATAGTCGCATTTTTAAATTAAAAATACGAATTTTCAACAAACCAGTGGAATTTCCAACAAGAAACTTAATTTTAAACCAAATTGTTGAAATTTCCACTAAAAATTGAATTTTCAAACTGAAAATGTGCACTTTCAACTAAATAGTTGAATTTTCATCCAAATAGTTAAACATTAACCAAATAATGTAAAAATACGAATTTTCAACAAAACAGTTGAATTTTCAACTGGAAAATATGAATTTTCAACAAAAAATCTGATTTTTAACAAAATTTTTGAATTTTCCAAGCAAAAAGTCTAATTTCCTATAAAACAATGGAATTTTTAAACATAAAATATAAATTTCCAACAAAAAAATTATTTTCAATCAATTAGTTGAATTATCAAACAAACAAGACCATTTTTCTACAACAAATTAAAGTTTAAACCAGATAATATTAATTTTTAATCAAAAAGTTCATTTCCGAGCCAAAAAGACGAATTTTCTATGAAACAATTAGATTCGTAAACGAAAAATGTGAATTTTCAACAAAAAAGTTCATTTTCAACTTGAAAATATGATTTAAAATAAATACACTCTTAATAAGTTGAATCTTCAACCAAATGTTAAAATTTCGACCAAATAGTTGAAATTTCCAGCAAAAGAGACGAATTTTTAACAAAAACGTACAATTTTTAACCAAATAGATGCATTTTGAACCTAAAAAGAAGAATTTTCCACAAAACAGTTAAATTTTGAACAAAAAACTTTATTTTTAACTAAATAGTGAAATTTTGAACCAAAAAGGATTTTCTAATTAGGAAAAAAAATCTCATGAAAATGGTAAACTTTCAAATCAAAAAGACGAATTTACTACAGAAAAGTTAAATGTTTAGCCCAGGAATAGGAATTTTTAACAAAAAACTAAATTTTCTCCCAAACAGTCGAATTTTCAAGCTAAAAATACCAATTTTTTACCAAATAATTTAATTAATAACCACAAAATTTCATTTTAAACCAAATAGTTGAATTTCTAAATTAAAAATACGAATTTTCCACAAAACAGTTGAATTATCGACAAAAAAGAAGACAAATTTTCTACAACAAATTGAGCTTTAAACCAGATAATATAAATTTTTTAACCAAAAAGTTAATTTCCCAGCCAAAAAAACAAATTTTCTATAAAACAATTGAATTGTAAAAAGAAATTAATTTGAAATTAAAAAATGTATATTTTTTGTAACAAAAAACTCAATTTTTATCCAAATAGTGAAATTTTCAACTAAAAACTTCAATCTCAACCAAATATTCGAATTTTGAAGCTACAAAGGCAAATTTTTGAGAAAAAAATTGAATTTTTTATCGGAAAATATGAATTTTCAACCACAAAATTTCACTTTCAACCCAAAATAGTTCAATTTCTAAACTAAAAATACGAATTTTCTAGAAAAAAATTGAATTTTTAACCGAAAAATATTAAAAACGTAAAATTTGAAACCAAATAGTTTAATTTCCAATCTAGAAAAACGAGTGTTCTACAAAACAGTTAAATTTTAAACAAAAAACCTCATTTTTAACCAAATTGTGCGATTTTTCAACAAGAGTGATTTTTTTAATGAAAAAGTAAAAAATGCAACAAAATTGTTGAATTTTTAAACTAAAAAGACAAATTTTCTAGAAAAAAAATTGAATTTTTAACCGGAAAATATGAATTTTCAACAAAAAACTGAATTCTCTACAAAACAGTTGAATATTTAAAATAAAAATATGAATTTTCTACAGAATAGTCGAATTTTTAACCAGAAAATGTCAATTTTCCACCAAATAATTGAATTTCCAAGTTAAAAAATATAAATTTTCTAAAAAAGGGTTCAATTTTCAACCGGAAAATGTTTATTGTCAACCAAAAAAATTCCCCTTCCTACCAAATAGTAAAATTTTTAACGAAATAGTTGAATTTTAAAATAAAAATACAAATTTTCTATAAAACATTTTGATTTTCAATCGTAAAATATAAATTTTCAGCAAAAAACTTAAAATTCAATCAAATTAAGAGCTTTTCAAAAAAGAGAGATTTTTCAATTGGAAAAAGAAATAAATCAACCAGATCGTTAAATATTCAAACCAACAACATAAATTTTCTATACGACATTTAAATTTTCAACGAAAAAGTTTATTTTTCACAAAATAGTTGAATTTTCAAGCTGCAAATAGGAATTTTTAACAAAAAAGTTGAATTTTTAACCGGAAAATATGAAATTTCAACAACACCAATATAATTTTCAACCCAAAAGTATAAATTTTCAAAAAATTAAATTTTTACTAGTGATATTTTAGAATGAAAAAAGGAAGTTCTAATCAAATATTTGAATTTTCAACCTAAAAAGGCGATTTTAACCAAATAGTTGCATTTGCAAAATAGTTTAAAAAACAGCATTATAAATAAATAGTTGAATTTTTATCAAAATAATTATATTTAATTCTGAAAAAAATATAATACAAGTCTTTTAAATTAAAAACAATTACCTGCCAACCAAATAGATGAATTTGTGAAAAAAGGATGAATTTTCAATTCAAAAAAACGTAATTTACTATCCTAAAATCGGTGGATTTTTTTGCCAATAAAGATGAATTTTCAAAAAAATAGTTGAATTTTCAACCAAATAATAAAATTCTGAAATATTTTTTTTAATTTTTAAGATTTTCGAATTGGCTTTTATTAATTCCGTTCACATTTAAGCGAAACAACAAGAAAAAGGGTAATTTTTTTTTAAACTAGGGGGAAAAAATAGTAGTTTTTAAACAAGAAAGGATAAAATCTGCAATTAATTTTCGCCCGGATTAAACGAATTATTCTAGAAATTAGAGTGTACTAAGTGAAGTTTTCATATCACGAACCTGTGCAGAACACGGTTAGAATGAAGATAATAAAGTGCAGAAACAAGATCGCAGGCTATGACTTGTGCCCTTTCTTCCGATAATCGTCCGGCTTTTCCGAGAATGTCATAAAGTTCCTTGTCCGCATATTCAGTCACAACAACAATCTAAAAAATTAATTTTAATTTTGAAATGCATATTTACATTTCAGGTGGATTAGTAAATGAAAATTAAATTTATCAATTACTTCATTGTCAGTTTCAAAAGAATCCAGCATTTGGACGA
The DNA here is from genome assembly GCF_010883055.1 of Belonocnema kinseyi. Taxonomy (NCBI): domain Eukaryota; kingdom Metazoa; phylum Arthropoda; class Insecta; order Hymenoptera; family Cynipidae; genus Belonocnema; species Belonocnema kinseyi. Next base: position 36,819,530 of record NC_046662.1, on the reverse strand, counting down.
TATTTGGATGATGAAGGTTGCGTTGTATTTTACATTCTTGGCGCAAACTTTTAATTTCCTTGGCTGATCGTCCTCTCTGTATAAAAAAAAGAAACTGTGATAACAGGCCTCACAGTCCCTATGGGATAAAGTACCTATGGGGACCATACTGTACCATAAGAAAAATGCATAAAAATTACAAAATAAATGAGTCAAAATATCTCAAGTGTCCCACTTTTAAGTTGATAGTTCTATTTTCAATCAATTTGTACAGTTTTCGATTCATTTCTATATCAAAATAACTCCCCTAAAATGTTTTTGCAAAACATTAATTTTTTCAGAGTTATTAACAATCAAATATCTTGATCATTTTTTTTCAAAAATGGATTACTCGCGAATGGTTCAAAAGTTATTGATTTTTTTGAGGCCGCGCAAAAAAAGTATTTTTTAACAAATCGGTTGAGTTTTAAACGAAAAAAGATGAATTTTCAATTTAAAGAATTTAGTATTTGATATTTAAATTGAAAATCTCTATTATTTTAAATACCAATTACTCAATTTTTTTTATTGAAAATTCATCTTTTTTGGTTTAAAATTCATCTACTAGGTTGAATGTTTGAACCGATTAGTTAAAAAATATTTTGTTTTTGTAGAAAACTAATCTTCTTGGTCAAAAATTTCACTATACTTTGTTGAAGATTAAAATATTTTATTAAAAATGTTGAAAATTTTTTTTTATTAAAAATCTTTTTAATGATAATTTTACTATTCAATTTTTTTTTAATTTCACATGTTTTTATTGAAAATTCAACTACTTCATTGAATACTTAATCACTCTCTCAAAAACAATATTTTTGGCAGAAGAATAATATCTTTGGTTGAAAATTTATCTATGCTTAATAGAAAATTAAACCACTTTATTCTTTTTTAGTAGAAAATTTATCTTTTTAATCAAAAAATAACTACCACTTTCAATTAAGTAGTTAATTTTTCTACAAAAAATGTAATAGTTCATAATTCAACCATAAAAGATTTTTATTTTAAGGCCGAATTTTTATGAAAATACATGAATTTTCAGTGAAATACATAGTTGAAGTTTCAACGAAAAAATATACATTTTTAGCAAAATATGCAAAATATTTACATTTTAAATTGAAAAAATTAATTTGTTACCAACAAAAAACAAATTAAAAGAAAGTTGATTTTCAACTGAGTATTTGTATTTGAAGGAAAATTATTTTTTAACTAATAATATTAATTTTCTACAAAAAAGATGAATTTTTAACAAAATACATTTTTTATTTGAAACCAAAAACAGTCGAATTCTACCAAAGAAGGCGAATAATTTTAAACAAAATAAATTATTTTTCAAACAAATGCTAGATATTTCAACAAAAAAAAAAGATAATTTTTTAACAAGAGATTGAATTTTTAACAAAACATTTGAATTTTAAACTCAATAATATGAATTTACAAATAAAAAAATAATTTTTAAAACAAATAGTTAAAATTTCAACAAAACAGTTAAATTTTCAACTCGAAAATATAAATTTATAACAACAACAAATTTTCAACCCAAAAGGACGAATCTTAAATAAAAAATTTCACTTCTCAATTCGAAAATATGAATTTACAAATAGTTTAATTTTCGACAAAACAGTTGAATTTTCAACTCGAAAATATGGATTTACAAATAGTTTAATTTTTAACGAAACAGTTAAATTTTCAATTCGAAAATATAAATTAACAAACAAAAAAATTAATTTTTAACTAAATAGTTTAATTCTGAATTAAAAAGTCAAATTTTTAATTCGAAAATATAATATAACAAAAAAAATAATTTTCAATCAAATAGTTTGATTTTCAAACCCAAAAGCCGAATTTTTAACAAAACATTTAATTTTTCAACTGGAAAATATAAATTTACAAAAAAAAAGAATAATTTTCTACCCAAAAAGAAGAATTTTAAATAAAAGATTTGACTTTTCAACTCAAAAATATAAATTTACAAATATGTCAAGTATTTGCTTGAAAATTTAATTTTCAACCAAATAGTTCAATTTTCGACCAAGCAGTTAAATTTTCAACTCGAAAATAAGGATTTACTAAAAGAAATGAATTTTCAACCACATAGTTTTATTTTCAACAAAACAGTTTAATTTTTAATTCGAAAATATAAATTGACAAAAAAATTAATTTTTAACCAAATAGTTTAATTTTAAACAAAAAAGTTAAATTTTCAATTAGAAAATATAAATTTACAAAAAAAATTAATTTTCAATCAAATAGTTTAATTTTCAACCCAAAAAGCCGAATTTTTAACAAAACATTTACATTTTCAACACGAAAATATAAATTTACAAAAAAAAATAAAATAATTTTCAACCGAAAAAACGAATTTATAAATATTTAAACTATTTGGTTGAAATTTTAATTTTCAACCAAATAGTTTAATTTTCGAAAAAACAGTTGAATTTTCAACTCAAAAATATGGATTTACTAAAAAAAAAATTTTCAACAAAACAGTTTAATTTTTAATTCGAAAATATGAATTAAAATTTTTTTAAACTATCGAGTTAAAAATTAAATTTCCAACCAAATAGTTTAATTTTCAACTCTGAAATATGGATTTACAAATAGTTTGATTTTTAACGAAACAGTTAAATTTTCATTCAAAAATATAAATTAAAAAACAAAAAAATTAATTTTTCACTAAATAGTTTAATTTTAAACAAAAAAGTTGAATTTTCAATTCGAAAATATAAATTTAAAAAAAAATTAAGTTTCAACCAAATTATTAAAATTTCAAAAAAACAGTTACATTTTCAACTCGAAAATATAAATTCACAAAAATAAAAAATTCACAACCCAGAAAGGTGAATTTTAAATCAAATATTTGACTTTTCAACTCGAAAATATGAATTTAAAAATATTTAAACTATTTGGTTGAAAATTAAATTTTTAACTAAATAGTTTAATTTTCAACAAAACAATTAAATTTTCAATTCGAAAATAGAAAATGACAACAATATTTAATTTTCAAAGAAAAAGTTGAATTATCACTTCGAAAATATGAATTAAAAAAAATTAAGTTTCAACTAAATTATTAAAATTTCAAAAAACAGTTAAATTTTCAACTCGAAAATATAAATTCACAACAACAAAAAATTCACAACCCAAAAAGGTGAATTTTAAATCAAATATTTGACTTTTCAACTCGAAAATATGAATTAAAAAATATTTAAACTATTTGGTTGAAAATTAAATTTTTAACTAAATAGTTTAATTTTCAACAAAATAATTAAATTTTCAATTCGAAAATATAAATGAACAAAAAAAAATAATTTTCAACTCGAAAATATAAATTTACAACAAAAAAAATTTTCAACGCAAAAAGACGGATTTTAAATAAAACATTCTACTTTTCAACTCGAAAATATGAATTTACAAACTTTAAAAATATTTGCCTGAAAGTTAAATTTTCAACCAAATAGTTAAAATTTCAACAAAGCAGTTAAATTTTCAACTCGAAAATATAAATTTACAAAAAAAAAAAAATAATTTTCAACCCAAAAAGACGAATTTTAAATAAAATATTTGACTTTTCAACTGGAAAATTTGAATTTACAACTATTTGGTTGAAAACCAATTGTTAACAGAATACATGAATTTGTATCTAAAAACGATACATTTTCAACCAAAAATGGAATAGATAATTTTTTAGTTAAAAAAAAAAAATAAATAATTTTCAAACAATAAAAACAAATTTTCAAACAAAATAGTTACATTTTTAAAACAAAAAAAATTTTGTTTATATAATGATATGAATTATCGAGCAAAAAGCGAATTATTAACAAAGAAGTTCCATTTTCAACTAAGTAGTTAAATTTTCAACAAAATAATTAATAGTCCATAATTTAATGATGGAAGATTTTTATTTTAAAGACGAATTTTAAAGAAAATACATTAATTTTCAATCGAATAGTTGAATTTTCAACGAAAGGAGATAGATTTTCAACAAAAAAGTCATATTTACACATTTAATTAAAATAATTAATTTTTTACTAACAAAAAATTAATTACAAAAGAGAAAATGATTTTTATTCCAGATACAAAAAAAAATCAAACAAAAAATTAACTTTCAACTTATAAGATTAATTTTACATTAACTAGATGAATTTTAAACAAAATAGATAAATTTGAAAAAAATATTCCAATTTGTAATAACAGCAATGAATTTCCAACAAAAGTTATATTTACAGTTAAAAAGGATTGCCTTTTTTACAACAAAATTGTTGACCTTTGAACAAAACAATGAAAATTTTAGGTGAATTTTCTAACATTATAAATAATGTTATTAACAATTTCGAGGTGAACATTTTTATTAAAATTATAGAGTAAAATCAATTAAATATTAATGATTTAAAATACTTTTCAGCGCTTCCAATTTTTTTTAAGTTAATTCGATGCTGTCCGTTTTTTTAATGTCAGAAAAATTCCGCACATGTTAACTTTTTGAAATTGAGTTTAGCAAATTTTACCAAATTTAGGCGCAAAATTATAATTGCGAAAGTAAATGATTGTTTTTCTTACCTTTCTAATGACTTTGAAAGCAACAATATCCCCATCAGATCGTTTTTTCGCTTTATAAACTTGCCCAAAAGAACCTTCACCAACTTGACCCAAAACTTCGTATTTTTCCATATTTCCCGAACAATCACTTCAACAAATTTTTATCCCATCCTTGTTTGTACGATTTTAAATATTTAAATTGCGGAAAACTTGTTGCGCTCTATAGATTTTCATGCAAAAAGCGCAGCCAATTCGTTCACAAAATATAACCTCTAATCTTCGAACTAACTATAATCATATAAGCAAAAGAAACACAAGTTTGATGAATAATCTCTTCACATTATAGATAAACACTGAAAGAACTTAAAACTTGAGACAGATTTTTTTTACATGAATCTAATAATTTTTTCACTATTATTGCGGTTTTTGCTAATTACCCTATTTTTTGACATTTGTTTACATTTAAGGTTATGTCCTACATCGTTGGTTTCGCAAAGATCCTTCAGAGGTCGCATAGATATATTTCCAAGGTTATGGCGCCAAATTTCAAATTTATATTAACTTTTCGATCTTTTAAATGATATTATTATCACTTTATATGTATTTTCAATAAAAAAAATTAGTCTTATGGCTTTGTTATTTTAATATAACCAAAAATTTGTCAATATAATTAAGTGAAATAGCTATGATAGTACACGATTGCATGTTATAATATAATCTTATCATAGTTCGATGGATTCCAATTTAAATTGACTGAAAAATAAATTGTATGTGTAGATACGGAAAACAATAAAGATTGTAAAGTTTATATTTAAAAAAATTAAAATTGTTATATAAGAATATTATTGTCTAGCAATAATAATTTCTAATTCCGAAAAAATTAAAAACCAATAAAAAAAGTAATCAAAACAAAAAAAGGGCCTCTTCCAATTAAAAAAAAATTAAAAACCAAAATTTCTTGTCTTCAAACTCAATAAAAATGTAAAAAATGAAAATGATCTTTCTTCCAAATTATAAAATATTAAAAACTACATTTTTTTACTTGGTAAAATTCTTTAAAATATAACATGTCTCTCGGCCAATTTAACAATACGTAAAATTTCCTTGTTCCATTTTTAATAAAAATGTATTTTTTAATAAATAAATAAATAGATAATCAAAATTTCGTCTCTTGTAACGCTATAAAAATCTTAGAAATTGCCCTCGTCCAATTAAAAAAAAATTGAAAAAACAGAAATGTTGGAAATAAAAAAACTATCCCTTTCCAATTAAAAAAAAAAAAAAATAGTTTCACTCTCAAACTTAATAAAAGTAGTAAAAACAAAAAAGGTCAGAGAAAAAAATAAATACCAAAATTTTTTCTCTGCGAACCCACAAAACAAAAATTATGAATAAAAAAATGTTCTTCCAATTCAGAAAGAATTAAAACAAAAAATTTTATCTTTCCCAACTATATAAAAGTATTAGAAATAAAAAATGTCCCTCTTACGGATAAGAAAAAATTGAAAAATAAAATTTCCTCCATTCCAACTTAATAAAACTGTTAAAAAGAAAAAATTGCCATATTTTCATTCAGAAAAAAGATTTAAAATAAAAATTTCGCTGCTGTAATTCTATAAAAATTATTTAAAAAATGTCGCGTTCAATTAAAAAAATAAAAAACAAAAATGTGAAAAATAAAAAAGTAAGCTCTTCCATTTCCAAAATAGATTGAAAATAACAAGTTCTCTGTTTTAATTCAAAATAATTAAGAAAAAATGATATTTTCCATTTAAAAAATGTAAAAATTAAAGTTTCCAATGGAATAGAAATATAAAAATTGCAAAACCTATTTAATAATTAAAAAATACGAGATTAAAAAAAAATTTCGAATTGAAGATTTCAGAATTAAGTAAGTTTATAATCATCAGTATTTAAAATTCGACAATTGAAAAGTGGAAGTGCTTAACGCTAAAAAAAAAGAATTTTCAACTAAAAAGATCAATTCTTAACTATGAAGATTAATTTTTTACCAAAACGATACATTTTAAACCATAAACAATAATTTTCTATAAAAAAAAGACAAATTTTCAAGAAAATACATACATTTTCGAATAAAAAAGATAGATTTTCAACCAAAAATTGAATGTATTTTCAATTTGAAAAAATAATTTTTAACATTAGAAATTGTTTTCAAACAAAAGAAATATAAAATTTTAAATTAATTTGATAATAAAATAAATTAAACACGAATTTCAAGAACATACATTCTTTTAAAGTAAAAAGTTGAAATTTTCACTAAAAAATTAATTTTCAACGAAAAAAGGAGAAATTTTTCATTTTTTATCAAGAAAAGATTAATTCTTTCACAACGCAGTCAAATTTCCAACCCGAAAATATGAATTAAAAAAAGTGTACGTTATTCTTCCACAAAGTTGAATTTCTATAAAAAAAATATAATTTTCCAACTGTTATTCTTTTTTCAGTTCAAAGTTTATATTTTTATTTGAAAATTCATGTATTTTGATAAAAATTTGTCTTTTTTAGCAGAAAATTAATCTTCTTGATTGGAAATTTATAATTTTAGTTGAAAATCTTAACATTTTGTTGACAATTGTTTTTGTTGATGTTGTGAATTCAAATATTTGTTTTTAATTTAATCTACTTTGATGCAAGTTAAACAATTTGGTTAAAAAGTAACATGTTTCGTTGAAAAATCACACTTTTTGGATAAAAATTAATTTCTTCGCAGATATGTCAACCTTTTTTTTTAAAGTAAATCTTTTATCTTAAAATTTGTCAATGTGATTAAAAATTGATATCTCTGCTTGAAAAATCAATTATTTTGTTAAAAGATCGTTGCTTTTTGGTTCAAAATTTAATTTTTTTAACTGAAAATTGAACTTTTCCAGTTAAATATATATTGTTTTAGTTGAAAATTTATCTTTTTAGTTGAAAATGTAACTATTTATTTGAAAACTCTTTTTTTTTTGTTGAAAATGAATGATTTAACTGAAAATTTAACTCATAAATATTTGATGGAAAATGTATCCTTTTCATTTAAAAATTCAAAGATTTGGTTTAAAATATATCAGTTAAAAATGTAGTTGCTTTGTCGACAATTTCTGTATTATATTAAAAATTCGTCGTTTTCAGTAGAAAAATAATTTTTTTATTTCCAAAAATTTTTTTTGGTTAAAAATTTAATTACCTGATTGGAAATGTAAATTTTTGGTTGACCATTTAAGTATTTGTTCCAAAATTGTATTCTTTGGTAGAAAATTAATTTTATTGCTTGAAAATTTATCCTTTTGATTGAAAAATCGTTTTTTTTGTACGAATTAATTTGTTTAATTGAAAATATAACGATTTAATTTTTGCTTGAAAATTAATCTTTTTTATATGAAAATTTATGTATTTGTTTAAAACTGTACTAGTATCTAAAAACTAGTCTTTCATTAAAAAAGTTTTTTAATTGAAACTAAATAATTTTTCTTGTTGAAAATTCAAGTACTTTTTATTTTACTAAATTTTAATCTTACTTAATTACTTAATTGTTAAAAATTTGTATTTTTTGGTAGAAAATTAATCTTTTTGATTGAGAGTTTATGTTTAGGAGGAAAATTCAATAATTTTGTTAGGAAGTAATTTTATTGTTGAAATTTCAACTACTTTGGTACAAAATTAAACTATTTGGTTGCGAATGAACTAAAGAATGAATTAAATTAATTAAACTGCTTGGTAGGAAATTTATTTAGTTTGTTGCAAATTCATCTTTAAAGGCAAGAAATTAATTTTTTCCATAAAAATTAATTTCCTTGGTTAAAAATTCATGTTTTAGATTTAAACAAAAATAATTTTCTGAAAACCCCATTTTTTTAATTGAAAATTCAGATATTTTAGTACAAAATTGAAGTATTTTGTTGAACATAAACTTTTTTGTTGAAAATAAATGTTTTCTTTTTGAAAAGTCTTCTTTCATGGTAGAAAATTCAACTACACTTTGATGCAAAATTCAACTATTCGGTTGATAACAATCTTTTGTTGTTAAAATTATTGCGTTTTATTGAAAATTCGTCTTCTTTGGGCAGAAAATTAATTTCTTTGGTTGAACATTGACGTTTTAGATAGTAAATTATATAATTTCGTGAAAAAGTATACTTTTTTGAAATTCAACCCTTTGGTTGACAATTTACTTTTTTCTTGAAAATTTATATGTTTTTCTTTAACTGAAAATGTAATTATTTGGTTGAAAATGTCTATTTTTAGTTAGAAATGAAACTGCTAAGTTGAAAAATTACTTAATTTGATGCAAATTCATCTTTTACTGTAAAAAATAATTTAAAAAAAAAAATTGATTTCATTAGTCAAAAATTTATATTTTTGATAGAAAATTCAATCATTTTGTGTAAAAGTCATTTTTTGTTTGAAAATTTAACTAATTTGATACAAAATTCAACTATTAAGTAGAAAATTAAATTTTTTTGTGGAAAATTAATGTGTTTTTCTTTAACCGAAAATTGAACGATTTGTTTGGAAATTGATCTTTTATGGTAAAAAAATAATTTTTTTTATTGAAAATTAATTTTCTTGAATAAAAATTCATTTCTTAGATTGAAAATTCAATACTTTTGTGAAAAATCAAATTTTATGTTTACAATTTAACTATTCGGTTAATAATCTTTTTTTTTGTTTTGTTAAAAATTACTGTTTTTTGTTGTTGTTGAAAACTCGTATTTTTTGGTAGATAGTTCATCTAATTCGTTGAAAATTGAACTTTTTTTCCTTTTCTGTTGTCAAACATTAATTTAATTTAAAAATTTAAATTCGTAGTTGGAAATTTAATTATTTGATTTTAAATCGAATGGTCCAGCAACTACTGTAGTTGATAAGCTGAGGCTCAGTCGAGATTTAATAACGAACCGATTCGCATCTTCTAAAGGATGCGATCTACCTTAGTGAAAATTTTTTCCCGAATTTCCCGAGTTTCCGGTTTATTATTTTTCATATTTGGATTTCAAAATTTTGTTTCCATTTATGCAGCACCAATCGATTCCTCAATTTCCTTTTCTAAAGAAAATAGGGACTCTTCAGTGTCTCCTGAATTATCGGAAAAGAATACTGGAATTATTGATGGAATCAGCTATAGGCGTGAGTTTATAAAATAAAATATCTGAGAATGATTAAAAATTAGTTCCAAAAAATACTTTTTTCTTTATTTTACTTTTTTAAACAGTAATTAAACATTTGTAATTAAAATCCGCGAGCATCGTAATAGTTAAATTGGAATTATTTTTATAAATAATAATTAATAATTTTTTAAATAAAACATTGCCTGCTGAAAAATCTGCAATGCATACTTTATTTTAGGCCTGTCGTTAAATCGTATCATTCATATTGCATTATACGGTCGTATCAAATCGGTAGAAATTGCGATGCAATAATTAACTTTACGGTAATCTTCATTCAGAGCCGAAGAAATAGATCGCTATAACAGGAAATTTAAAGACTTTATTAACTTCGAAAAATTGCAAGTCATTCATTTTTTTAAAGGAATTTTTCATACAAAATGAACATTTTTGTATAAATATTTATTTATTATATTTGTTTTTAAGATTATTTAAATATAATTTTCCTATGATTATTCAGAAAATTCAAATTTATTTTTGGAGAGTTTAAATATGACAAAATTTAATTTTTTTAAAAACTAAGTCACTAACTGAAAAATATTTTTATATTTAATTCAGAACTCTGAATCCACACAAAAAAGATGATTTTTCAACAAAATAGTTGAATCCCTAATCAAAAAAGAAAATTGTTAAGAAATATAAATTTTTAATTAAAATGATAAACCTTTGGACGACATAGAATTGAATTTTCAACCTAAGAAAGAAAGTTTCAAATAATATAAATCATGAAAAAAAAATTTATGAAATTTTTAACTAAGTCAAAAAAATTGGATATTTCCATCAACAAATATTTTTATTTTTAATGAAAAGCAGATAAATTAAAAAAAAATCAACAATACAGTCGAATTTTCAAAGAAAACAGAATAACTTTCAAACAAAAAGATTAATTTTAAAACAGAATAATTTTCATTAAAAAAGACCAATTTTCGACTACAATGATGAATCTTTAATAAAAAAAATTATTTTTTAAACAAAATAGAATTTCAAACCTTTTCAATCAAAAAAGATGAACTGTCAAAAAAATTTAATAGTTGATATTTCAATCAATGAAGATTTTTTTATAATGAAAGATAAATTGATTCAACAAAAGAACAAACAATTTTTTAACAAAATAAAAAATTGTAACCACGAAAATAATATAGTTACAGTTTAATTTTATAGAATTATGAATCTTCAACCAGAAGTAAATTTTTGACAAAATAGTACAACTTTTAACTAAGATAAATTTTACACTGAAAAAATTTATTTTCTGCCAAAAAAACGCATAAATTTTGTTTCTAATTAGTTCAACTTTTAACCAAGTAGTCAAATTAAAAAGAAAAATTAATTTGCAAACTCAGTAGTTTAATTCTCATCTAAAAAGTTTTATTTTTCAACAGAAAACATAAATTTTTAAATAAAAAAGATAAATCTTCAACTAATAATGAAATAGTTACATCTTACGTTGAGAAATTAATTTTCACTGACAACAAAATTTAACAAAATACTGAAATAGCTACATTGTCAGAAAAAGAAATTAATTTTAAACCAAGTAGTACATTTTTCAATTAAAAATGATTCATTTTCAATAAAAAAAGTTGAAATTGTTACCAAAAGAGATGATTTTTTAAACAGTTCTCAAAGTAAATTAAATTAATCATAAAAATTATAAAAAGTTTTTTAAAATAACAAAATTTCCACAAAATCTTTCAGAATGTTTTTTATATTTTTAGAAATTGTTTGAAATTTGTTGAAATCTTCTGAAATTTTCTTCAAAAATGAATTTTTCAAAATGAAAAATCATATGAAGTTTTTTTTGTTAAATCTTTAAAAATATAAATTTTGTTTTAAATTTGGTAATCTTTCCAAGATTTAAATTATTTTGGAATCTTTCCAACACTTATAATACTTCTCAATATTTTTTGAAATAATTCGAATTTTTCCTAAATTATCTTTTAAATTCAATAAATCTTGAACATTTTTTAAAATTTCCACCAAAAGAGATGAGTTTTTAAGATATAAAAAAATGCCCTTAACATCTTCCATATTTTTCTCGGCATTTTTAGAATGCTTCTAAAATATTGTTAAGTTTCCTTTAAAACGTAATTTTTCAAAATAAAAATCGTTAACAATTTTCCCAGGTATCTTAAGAATTTTTTTTATTTGTGTGAAACCTTCCGTAATTCTTAAGAAACATCTAAATTTTTTGTTCCAAATTTTCAAAAATCTGAATTTTGTTTGAAATTTGTTGAAGAAACATTTTCTCAAATTTTAAATTATTTTTCAAATTTGAATCTTTTCTAAAGTATTTATTACATCTTAAAATTCTCTTTTCATATTATCGGTTTGAAATTTTAATCTCTTTCAAATCGAAGGCCTAAAAGTCAATTTAAATAATTTAAATAATTAAAAAAAAAAATCCCTTTTCTATTCTAGTTGACGCCTGGTCACAATACGACAATCCTGAGGAAGGAAATGAACGAGAAGGAGATATTCACGATTTTCCTGAATCGAGGAAAACTACTACGAGAGACCGAAAACTTCTATGGCCAAAAGGCGTAGTGAAATATTGGATTCATTCATCTATTCGTGAGTTATTAGAAAAATATAAAATTAAAAAATTCATATGTGAAAAGAATTTCTCCCTTTCGTTCCGCTGGGAATCGAACCCTGGTCTTCCGATTGCCGGTCGAGTGCTCTACCAACTAAGCTACTGAAGAGTACTCGACCGGTAATCGGAAGAATTGGGTTCGATTCCCGACGGATTGAAGGGGAGGAATCTTTTTTCGCACATAAAATTTATTTTTAAATATTTATAAAACTTATTAGAAAAACGTAAAAATTTGAATTTGAGGGGCAACTTAGATCGATAAGTATTTTATCTGAATTTAAAGCAGCAGGGATCACAGTCTGTCTCCTTTTTCTTACCTTATCCCCTTCAATTTGAAAAATCTCCTCAAACACCTAAAATCGAAAATGTTGAACAAAATTTTTCCATTTTCCCCTGTTGAAAAAAATGCTGATTCATTTATAAAAAAAACATAAACTTAGAACAGGCTTTGCAGGCTTCAATTTTTGAAACACAGGGAAATAAGTACTTTTTTCTCAGAAAGAAAATGATATAAATAATAAATTCTTTAAAATAAAATTATTCTAGGCACTTAGATAAAATTTAAATTGGACCGTTTCAAATTCCTAATTTTTAACAATTTTTTAACTAAAATAATGAATCTGCAACCATAAAAATTAATTTAAAAATTTACTACCAATTAATTATTAAAATAGATCAACTTTTAGCCAAGTACTTGAATTATTTATAGAAAGACACAATCTTCAAACAAAATAATTAAATTATCATCAAGAAAGATTTTTCAGTCTAGAGTACATTTTTTAAAACTAAATTGTAAAATTTTGAATCTAAAAAGATGAATTTTTTACAAAACAGTAGAACATTCAAACCAAAAGATATGAATTATTAGTAAAAAAAAGTGAATTTCTAACCAAATAGTGGAATTTTCTAAGAAAATATTTAAAAAATTTAATTTAATGAATTTGTTGAATTTTTAGTTAAAAAATAGTACTTGAACAAAATATTTGAATTTTCAACTGAAAGGGATGAATTTTAAACCAAAAAGGGAATAGTAGACTTTCAATAAAAAATAATTAACTTCCAACCAAGAAGATGTGACTTTTCTACCAGAATATAAATTTTTAACTAAATAGTCCAATTTAAAAATAAAATAATACTTTTTCCACCAAAAATGGAATAGTTAAATTTTCAGTCAAAAAAATTTACTTCCAACCAAAAAAGGAGAATTTTTAACAAAAAAAGTGATAGTTGATATTTGAACCGAAACATATTTTAATTTGAAATTGAAAACAGCTTATTTCATGCAAAGAGACGAGTTTTTAACATAACAGTTAAATTTTCAACCCGAAAATATTAATTTTCAATAAAAAAGTTAGTTTTCGACCCAATAGTTGAATTTTTTACCAAAAAGATTAATTTTCTACATAAAAATACTCATTTTCAACAAAGAGATTAATTTTTAATCAAAGAAATGAATTTTTAACCAAAGAGATGGATTTTCAACTAAAATTATAAATCTTCAGAGAAGAAAAAAGAAATTTATTAAAGTATTTCAAATTTTAGGCAAGTAGTGAAATTTGCAATTAAAATAGGTTTAAATTAAAAATTAAAAGCGATTCAATTCACACAAAAAAAACGAATTTTCAATATAAGAGTTGAAGTTTCGACCCGAAAATATCAATTTGTAACAAAAAAGCTAATTTTTAACAAAAAACATAAATTTTTAAAGCAGAAGATTAATTTTCTACCAAGAAGATTCCTTTTTACTAAAAAGACGAATTTTGAATCAAAGACATAAATTTTCAAATGAAACAATCAATAAAAAATTTCAACAACAAAAAAAAACTAAATTTGAGGAAAGTAGTTTAACTTTTAGCCAAATAGTTTAACTTTCAACCAAAAAAATAATTTTGAATTAAAAATGTTATAGTTGATAATTAAACCCAAACCGATGTTAATTTTATATAAAAACCAGCTTATTTTATAGTATATAAAAGACAGGTGTTCAAAATAAAAGTTTAATTTTCAACAAAAAAGTTATTTTTCGACCCAATGGTTGTATTTTCAATCAAAAAGATTAATTTTCTCCCTAAAAAACTACTTTTCAACTAAAGAGATGAATTTTCAAACAAAAAGATGAATTTTTAATTAAAATAATTAATCTTGAACTACCAAAGTTTTAACAAAGTTCTACTTTTACTCAAGTAGTGAAATTTCTAACCAAAAAAGGTTAAAATTAAAAATTAAAAACTATTTAATTGACAGAAAGATGAATTTTTAATATAACAGAAGAATTTTCGACCCACATATATCAATTTTTATCAAAAAAGTTCATTTTTAAACAATAATATGAATTTTCAACCCAGAAGATTAATATTCCACCAAAAAGACCAATTTTTAAGAAGAAATGAATTTTCAACTAAAATGATAAATCTTCAACCAAAAATTGAATTTTCCAGAAAGAAATGAAGCTTTTGAACAAATAGTTCAATTTTCAATAAAAAAAGACGAATTCTCAACGAAAAATTTAATAGTAGATATTTCCAACAAAAAAGATTTTAATTTTACATTGCAAACAGTTGAAATTATAAAAAGGACGACTTTTGAAAAAAATGGTTGATTTTAAATGAAATTTTAAAATTAAGGCGAGTAGAAAAAAAAATTAAAATCAAATATAATTTTTTAACTATGGAGTTGAATCTTCAATCAAACAAGGTTTAAATTAAAAATGGAAAACGGTGTAATTCATGAAAAATACAATTTTTAAACAAAATAGTAGATTTTTCAACCAAAAAAGATTTTTCAGTCAACAAAGATTCAAATTTTCAATCAAATATTGTTAAATGTTAAATAAAATAGTTTAATTTTCAACCAAAATACATTAATTTTTAATGAAGCTGTTGTAATTAAAAAAAAAACGTAAAATTTCTACCAGAAGAGATGAATTTTCAAAATAAAAAGAAGAAATTTTAACAAAAAATGGAATATTTAGATTTTCAATTAAAAAAATTTATTTCCTACAAAAAAATTAATATTCAGAAAAATAGTTTCAATTTAAAAAAAATTAGCTTAACTTTTAATCAGCTAATATAATTTTTGACCCTAAAAGAAGATTTTTAAACCAAATAGTTGAGTTTTGAGAAAAATAATTAAATTTTCAACACAAGAGTACAATTTTTAACCGAAATAGATGAATTATGAACTTAAAATGAAATAAAAGTCTTTCAATAAAAAAGAATTAACCTTCAACCAAAAATAATTGGATTTTTTATTGGTTTTTATTAATTCACAGTTCGCATTTTAGCGAAAAAAGAGAAAAAGGCGAAGTTTCTTTCAAACGTGGGGAAAAAGAGGAATCCTTCAAAAAATATAAAAATAGAAAATTAAGGAAAGCTGCGAAATTGGTAATAAATGAAATACTAATCTCCTTTTTTTTACCTAAAATGGAACCACTGAACCGTTGTGATCCCTGTAAAATAAATCAATGAAATAAACTAAAAAAGAAAAAAAATTCTTAAAAAAGACAAAAGAGATATTCTTTTATTTTGTACAAAAAGGAAAAAAAGGAATAGAAAAGAAGAGGAGAGAAAAATGAGAAGGCAATCAACCAAATACCGTTCTTTCTTTTTTTGATTTTTATTATTATCAAATCACAACAAAAAAGCATTTGTAAAAAATAATCACAAACGTTTTGGCACTCATACAGCACCCTTAACAAGGGAAAAAAATGTAAGCAGGTAGAAACAGTATCGAAACATTTTTCCTTTTCCTCTTTTTATTTCTTTGCAAAAAAAAGAACTTTCTTCTTTTCCTTTTAAGGAAAATTGTTATTTTTTTCTAATTAAAATATGTACAATTTATGATGGTTTCCGAAATTTGGTCGTTGGATTCTGGTTTTTATTAAAATTAAAGAAATTTAAATGAGATTAAAATCAAGTTTAAAATTCTATTTAACGTCCCAGTGGGCACAAAGTTTGGCGACGTGTTTACGACCTCGTTACGACAATTTTACGACAACTTTACGACATCCTACGTCCATGTCGTTAAGGCGTCTTTACGATAACGCAAAGACACCGAAACGACATGGAAATAGGATGTCGTAAAGATGTCTTAAATATGTCGTAAAGCTGTCTTAAAGATGTCGTAACGATGTCGTAAAGACGTCGCCAAATTTAGTGCCCACTGGGGTCCAATAATCAAATTAATGTGCAGGAAATGAACCAAAAAAACTTGAAATATTGAAAGAAGCGATGGACACTATCATGGAAAAAACTTGCGTGAAGTTCAAAGAAATATTTCCAGATGAAAAGGGTAGCTTTCCATCATCATCTTGGTTAAACGTTACTGGAAACAAGAGAGGCTGTTTTTCAGATCTCGGCCGTTCTAGATTTGGTGCAAGTAATTTAAATCTGGATCTTACAAGATGTTTTCGAAATAAAGGTCACGCAATGCACGAAATGCTGCATACTCTGGGTGTCTATCATGAACAAATGAGACCTGATCGTGATGATCATATCAAGATTGTGTGGGACAATATCAAAGAGCGTAATATTTTTTATAGAAATTATCAAAAGGGTTCATCCATATATTACGTAATGCTTTTTTTGAACGATTTTTGACCCTCTCTATTGTTTTAATTTGAGCATAACAATATCCCAGTGGTCACAAAATTTGGCGACGCCTTTACGACATCGTTACGACATCTTTACGACAACTTTACGATATCCTAAGTCCATGTTGTTAAGGTGTCTTTACGATATCGTAAACACGTCGTATGATTTGACGATGTCTTTACAATATCGTAAAGACGCCAAAACCACACAGACATAGGATGTCGTAAAAATGTCGTAACGACGTCGTCAAGACGTCGCCAAATTTTGTGCCCACTGGGTATTGTTATACATATAGATATAACAATACCCTGTGGGAACAAGATTTGGCGACGTATTTACGACATCGTTACGCCATCTTTACGACTCCTTATGTCCATCCAGTTAAGGCGTCTTTACGATATCGTAAATATGTTCTATGATCTGCGATGTTTTTATGCTATCGTAAGAACACTGTGACAACATGGATATAGGATGTCGTAAAGTTGTCGTAAATATGTCGTAAAGATGTCGACAAATTTTGTGCCCACTGGGTACCCTTCTTTCTCTTTTTTATTTTTATTATTATCAAATCACAACAAAAACATTTATGAAAAAATAAACACCAAACGTTTCGGAATTCATACAGCACCCTTATCAAGGAAAAAAAAAAAATAATAATTTAAGCAATTTATAGTGGTTTTCCAAATTTTTACATACTAATTTGACCCCTCAGTTTTAGTCAAATGTACACGATTAGAGACCCCCTGAATCCGAAAAATAGGTTTTCACGAATGTGTCGGTCAGTTTGTCTGCCTGGCTGTCCGTCCGTCAATGGATAGTTTTTTTGCTAGAACGTTAACTTTCGAAAGAATTTACTGATTAGATTTTCCGTTGGCAAATTCTTTTAGTATCTTAAAATGAAGGTCAAGTTCATTGGACAGCCATTTTGGATACAAATTCAAAAAGTGAGCACATTTTGAATATTTTTGAGACCAGTTTTTTCAAAAAAATTTCTCTACGGATATTTATAGCATTCGAAAAGAAAAACAATTTATCCTGATGACTTTTTTTGATAAAAGAAAAATTTACCAGAGTTATAGCATTTACAAAATTCCAAAAAACACACTAAATGACCATTTTAAGCCAAATAACGCACGATATGAAAAACAGTCATGAGGAGAAAAATGTTCCTTTTTAAATGCCCTGCAAGATTACCATAACAACTTTTTGAATTTTTTTAAAAAATCGAAAATTCAAATTTTGACAGCATAAACAAACAATGGAAAACGTGTAGCCCACAAATATTCACCGATTTGGACAAACAAATTTCGAAAAAAAACTAATAATTTTTTTAAGCGAGTTATCGAGCCTGATTTTTAAATAAAGTTTTCAATTTTTTATAATTAAACAAATATGACGAGAAAAATTGCTATTTGTTCTATTTGACGTTTCCGGTGCTCGTCAATGGCAGAAAAATAATTGAAATCCCTTTAGTTGCATAGAGTAACATTATTTAAGGATATTCCAATATTATATCATTTACAAATAATTTTTTTATAAACAAATTATTTCTTGAACATATTTTTACTACTATTTTCCACAAATATACGTTTTTTCAATTTATATTGCAAGCAATTTAAATGGAAACAATATTATATAAAAAATTTCTCTTATGATTATAATTGTTTATATTATAAACAAATTTAATGTACAAATGCAGTAATTGAGAATTTTTCGACAAAACTATTTTTTTTTTCGATGTAAATTTTTTTCTTAATTAAGAAATTTGTGATAATTAGAGAAATATTCGCAATTTGTTGATTTTTCTAATGATTTTTTAAACAAGTTTAATAAACAAATGCATTATTGAGGGATCTGTCCACAGAAAAATGTTGTTTCGTTTTGATGTCAGGCTTTTAATTCAGATCTTTAAAATAAATTCGGCAACATTCATGATGAGTTGATAAATTTTATTAATTTTCCAAACAAATTTAACACCAGCAGTTTAAAAACTAAAATACAATTAAAAACAAATATTGGAAGAAAATTCGCTTTTTTTCAATGGAAATTTTTATAAATTAGGAACTTTATGATAATTTCAGCAAAATTCTTAATTTGTTGATTGATATATGATTTTTACAAACAAATGCATTATTTGGGCATCTTCATGATCATTTCAGCAAAATTCATAACTGGTTGATAAATTTTATATTAAAAAAAAAGTAAATGAAAAGATGCATCATGCGGGCATCTGTCGATGAAAAAAAATTTTTCGATATCCTATTTAAAAAAGTTGACATTTGTTGAATTAATTTGTTTAAAGAAATCATAAAATTTATAAACTTATTATAAATGTTGCTGAAATTCTAATAAAGTTCCCAACTGAAAAGACTGGTATTGAAAAGCCCGAATTTTTCTGCCAATAAATGCCTGAATAATGTATTTGTTTATTAAATTTGTTTTTGAAGAATCATATAATAATCATCAAATTATGAATTTTGCTGGAATTATAAAGTTCCTAATTTATAAAAATGTTCATCGAAAAAAAAACGAATTTACTTCCAATATTTGTTTTTAATTGTATTTTAGTTTTTAAACTCCCGGTGACTCGTCGATGAAATTCATTTAAATTCAAGATGATTGGAAAAAGTTCAAATGAATTCAAAAAAATTTAAGTATATGAAAAAAACTTCATTGATCAATTAAATAAAAACTTTAGAAATTAAAAAAAAATCGATTGGAATAAGTAGAATTTATAAGAGTCACAGCCAATTAAAATTTTTGAATGCCTACTAATTTCTAACTAAAAAAGTTAAAAATGATGATCAAAAATTCAAAATAATTTCAATGCATTGGATTTTTTAATCCATTTATTTTAGTAACATTAGAGTCAGTTTAGAAGAATTTAAGGGAAGTGAGAAGAATTCGATGAAATTCATTAAAAAAATTAAGCTGTATTTTAAAAGCAATTAAATTAATTGAAAACATTTTTAAAATATCAAAAAATAAAAAAAAACATTGACTGGAGTGGAATTAAGTAAATTTAGGAGAATTAATGTGGATTAAAAAATGCCAAAGAGTTTAAAAGAATTCAGGGCAAATCAAAACAAAAATGAAAGTGTGACTAATGACTAAGAAACAATTCAAAAGAATTAAAATAAATAGAAAAAATTTTTCTTAAAAAATAGAAAAAATCAATTTATGTCAGTAAAATTTGAGTGAATTTAGAATAATTTAAGGGAAATGAGAAGGATTCGATAATATTCATAAAAAAAATTTGAAGTTAAAAAGTATTAAGTAAATTGAAAATCCTTAAAAATATGCAAAAATTCATTGAATTTAGTAAATTTGAAATGAGGTCACAAAAATGAAAAGGACATTCAAAATAATTTGATTAAATGCCTAAGCATTTAAGGTGAGTTTACAAAACTTCAAGATGAATTAAAAAAAAGGTTTTAAACTCTATTGAATAGAGAAAAATCAAATGAATCTAAAAGAATTCAAAAGAATTTAAAAGAATTCTGGACGAATTCCAAATAAAATTGCACCATTTTTTAAAAAATATCTTCAAATCTTTGAAACCCTAAAAAACCATACTTTTTATTAAATCCGTTAAAAATGTATTTTTACTTTGTTTTAAAAACCTAAAATATATTACGAGTCGCTTAAAATCTCTTGAAATCCCCTTACATTTTTAAGGGACCCATTATATAAAAAAATCTAATAAGAAAAATCCATTGAATCCAGGCTAGCCTTCATACATCCACGTCAATATTTTTCCGTCTCCCAAATATTCTAAATTTCCATTTATCTTTTTTAATCTCCTCTTCTTCATCTAATTCTATCCTTCCTTTATCAACGTTAATTTTTGGCTATCTCTGTCAATCTAAATTTACGTCTTTTTCAGTATCATCTTCTCTATCTCATCCTATCCTTTGCCTTTTCACGCCAATATTTTTCAATTTCTTTTTTAACTAAATTCCCAACTATCTTTTTCAATATCATCTTCAATCTTCTCTTCCCTATCTCATACTTTCCTTCATACATCCACGTCCATATTTTTCTAACTCTCATATGATCTAAATTTCCCGCTATGTTTTTTAATTTCCTCTTCCTAATCTTATCCTATCCTTCGTTTATCAACGTTAATTTTGTACTATCTCTTTATCAATCTAAATGTACGTTTTTTTCAGTACAATCTTCTCTATCTCATCCTATTCTTTGCATTTCCAAGTCAATATTTTTCAATATCGTTTTCAAAGTAAATTCTCAAGTATCTTTTTTCAATCTCCTCTTCTTTATCTCATCCTATCCTAAGTTCATCAACGTCAATCTAAGTTTCCGTCGACCATTTTCAATCCTCTCTTCTCTATCTCAGCCTAGCCTTCTATATCCACGTCAAGATTTTTCGATCTCATAATTAATCTAAATTTCCATTAATCTTTTTCAATCTCTTCTTCTTCATCTCATCCCATCCTGACTTTATCAACGTCAATCTAAGTTTCCGTCTATCATTTTTAATCCTCCTGTTATCTCATCCTATTATTTTTAAACTCACGTCAATGTTTTTCTACTTCTCAATTAATCTAAAGTTCCTTCTATGTTTTTCAATTTCCTCTTCCTCATCTCATCCTATCCTACGTTTATCAACGTCAATCTAAGTTTCTGTATACCATTTTCAATCCTCTCTTCTCTATCTCAGCTTAGCCTTAATACTTCTACTTCAATATTTTTCTATCTCTCAATACATCTAAATTTCCGTTTATCTTTTTCAATACCATTTTCTCTATCTCATCCTATCCTTTCTCTTTCCACGTAAATATTTTGTTATCTCTTTGGCAAATTTAATTAATGTCTATCGTTTTCAATGTCCTTTTCTGCATCTCATCCTAAACTACGTTTATCAACGACAATCTTTTACTATCACTCTATCAATCTATATTTCCGTCTTTTTCAATACCATCTTCTCTATCTTAACCAATCCTTTGTCTTTCCACGTCAATATTTTTATATTTTTGTGTCAAACTAAACTCACGTCTTTTTCAATGTACTCTCCTCTACCTCATCCTATTTTCCATCTCTCTTTCAATTTAAGTTTCAGTTTATCTTTTTCAATCTCCTCTTCTTTATCTTACCCTATTCTACGCTTATCAATGTCAATCTAAGTTTCCGTCTTTCATTTTCAATCTCCCTGTTATCTTATCCTATTCTTCTTAAATCCATGTCAATATTTTCTTATCTCTAAATTAATTTAAATTTGCATCTTTGTTTTTTAATCTTCTCTTCTTCATCTCACGCTATCCTTCGTTTATCGACGTCAAAATTTTACTATCTCTCTGTCAATCTAAATTTCCGTTTATCTTTTTAAGTGCCACCTTCTCTATCTCATCAAATCCTTTCTCTTTTCACGTCAATATTTTTATATTTCTTTGTCCAACCAAATTCACATATATCTTCTTTATGCCCTTTTCTCAATCTCATCCTATCTTTCATGTATTCACGTAAATATTTTTCTATATCTATGCAAATTTGAATTCCCATCTATCTCTTTCGATCTCCTCTTCTTTGGCTCATCTAATCCTAAGTTTATCAACGTCATTCTAAGGTTCCGTCTATCATTTTCAATTGTCTCTTCTCTGTCTCAGTTCAATCTTCATACACCCACGTCAATATTTTTCTGCCTCTCAATTAATCTAAATGTCCGTCTATCTTTTGTAATACCATCTTCTCTATCTCATCCAATATTTATTCTTCCCATGTCCATATTTGTCTGTTTCTTTGTCAAAATAAATCCACGTATATCTTTTTCAATGTCTTCTTGACTATCTCATGCTATTTTTTATCTATTAACGTCAATATGTTTCTATCTTTAATTTTATCTAAACTTCTGTCTTTATTTTTAAATACCATCTTCTCTATCTCATCATATCCTTCATACATCAACTTTAATATTTTCCTTTCTCTCAAATAATCTAAATTTCTATCTATGTTTTTCAATCACCTCTTCCTCATCTCATCCTATCCTACGTTTATTAACGTCAATCCAAGTTTCCGTCTATCATTTTCAATCATCTCTGCTCTATTTTATCCTATCCTTAATACATCCACGTCAATCTTTCACAGTCTCTCTATCCATTTAAATTTCGGTTTATCTTATTCAATACCATCTTCTCTATCCCATCTTTTCATTTGTCTTTCCACGTCAATATTTTTTAATTTCCTCGTCGAACTAAATTCACGTCTATTTTTTTCAATGTTCTTTTTTCTATCTCACCCTAGGCTTAATCTATCCACGTCAATATTTTAATATGTCTCTGTTAATCTAAATTCTCATCTATCTTCTTCAATAACCTCTCTTCTATCTCAGCCTATTATTTATCTATTAATGTTGATATATTTCTATCTCTATTTCAATTTAAGTTCCCGTCTATCTTTTTTGATCTCCTCTTCTCTATCTTTATCTATATTACGTTAGCAACGTTTATCTAAGTTTCCATCAGTCATTTTCAATCTTCTCCATCTCATCCTATTCTTCATACATTTACGTCCATATTTCTCTATCTCTCAATTAATTGAAATTTCCATTTGTGTTTTCCATCTCCTCTTTCCTAGCTCAACGTATGCTACATTTATTAATGTCTATCTTTTACCATCTCTTTGTCAACCTAAATTTACGTATATCCTTTTCAATCCTTTTTTCTTTATTTCATCAAATCTTTCATTTATTATTGTAAATCTTTTTCTATCTCCGTTAATTTGAATTCCAGTCTATCCTTTTTAATCACCTCTTCTTTATTTCCTTCTATATACATCTGTTCGTCAATACTTTTCTAAACTTTTTTCAATATAAATTTACGTTACGTTTGCCTCTCTGCTACGTGTCAATGTTAAATTATTTTTTGCAATAAATTTACTAATTTTTCGATGGATTCCCTAATTTTAAGGGATAGAAAATGATAATATAGTACTTAATTGCGAAAGATAGAAAAAGAGATAAAGATTGTAACTTATATATTATAGAGATAGAATGAAGTAAAGAAAAATATAAGACTCTTTGGTTACGGAAGATATAAAAAGGGATTGAAAAATGCTGCAGGTCGAAAAAGATAGATGGACTGAGGGATATAATATTTATATCTTTTTCTATCTCCCAATTGTTACCTTTACGATATTTCCACTTACAGCAGGGTAAGATTTAAATTTGGACAGACAAAGAGATAGAAAAAGATAGACATTGTTAGATGTAATATATGATGAGATAGATAATAATTGATAAATGCAGAATACGAAGAGATAGAGAAGAGGAGATTAAAAAAGATAAACGGGAATTTAGGTCGAAATAGAGATACAAAATTTTGACGTCGACAGATAAAGGATAGGATGCGATAGAAAAGAAGGTACTGAAAAAGATAGACATAACTTTAGATTAATAAATAGATAGAAAAAGATAGACGTTGACAGATGTAGGACACAATGAGATAGAGAAGAGGATATTGAAAAAGATAAACGAGGATTTAGTTTGACAAAGAAATAGAAAAAAAGAAGAGGATGTTGAAAAAGATAAACGGAAATTAATAGGTTGATATAGGGAGATAGTAAAGGATTGACGTTGATAAACTTAGGATAGAATGAAAAAAGGGAGGGAGATTGAAAAAGATAGACGTGAATTCAAATTGACAAAGAGATAGAATCGAAGACTGAATAAGTTAAAAAATGAACCAAATTAAAAAATGTCATCTCCTATGCCATTTAAAAAAATTATTTTTCTGAAATATGATTCTGTAATAAGATCTAAATTTGTTTAAATTACCGATATGCCTAATAAATGGTATTTTTTACTTTTCAACCAATTTTAAGTAGTATTTCTCGAACCCTCCTCACATTTCTATATTGAAAAGACCAAAACAGCTGTTCCTCTTAGATCCCCCCGCCACCATAAAAGCATTACGTAATATAAGGACGGTCTCT
The DNA here is from genome assembly GCF_010883055.1 of Belonocnema kinseyi. NCBI lineage: Eukaryota > Metazoa > Arthropoda > Insecta > Hymenoptera > Cynipidae > Belonocnema > Belonocnema kinseyi. The sequence continues at coordinate 36,794,682 of NC_046662.1, read as the reverse complement.
AAATAATATGGCGATTAACAAAAAATTTGATTCTGAACACGCACACTAGTCTAAGTTGTATATTTTGAGTCAAAAAAATAAAAAAATAAAAATTAAGAATGGATATGATTTCGAGATCCCCCTATTGTAAATAAGGAAAGATTGGAAATAAAAGGAGGGGAAGTAGGGGAAATGAGATAATAGAAATTAGGGGAAATAAGGATAGGGGAAGTGAGGGGAGGACATGTAGAAGACGTGAGGAGAAATGATTAGAGGGAGAGAGATGTGAAAGGATGGGAGGGCAAGTAGAGAAAGTGGAAGGAAATTAAGAGACGGGAAGAGGTGGAAAGTGGGGTAGGAGGAGTAAGGGTAAGGGAAATGGTAGGAAATAGGGGAAAATGTGAAGAAGAGGTAGGAGGAAGGGAAGTAGGACAATTGAGGGATGGAGAAGTAAAGAAAATGGCGAGAGGAGAATTAGGGAAAATGAGGGGTGCCAAAGCAAAGGGAATGGCGGGAGGGGAAGCAGGGAAAATGAGAAGAGTGGAGGTGGTGGGAATTGGGGTTGAATGAGAGGAAGGGGAGGAGGGATGAGGGATGAGGGAGGGAAGTAGCGCCAATGAGGGATGGGGAAGTAAGGGAAATTACGGCGGGGGAAGTAGGGGAAATTAGGAGAGCGGAAATAGTGAGAAATAGGGGAAATGAGGGGAAAGAGCAAGGTGAATGATGAAGAAAGAGTAGGGAAATTGGTGGTAGGGGAAGTATACGAAGTGGAAGGAATAGCAACACTGAGGAGAGGGGGAAGTACATGTGGGTGAAGTTAGAGAATCTATAATGAGTAACTTTTCAATTTACTTATTGTATTTCGTAATTGGCACTCTGTCTCTAACATTCTTGTAGATATGAAACTATCCTATTTAAAAGAAGTTACGTTATGTGAATATGACTTTTATTGGATATTTTCTGTTTGTTTGTCTATTAAAAAATATTAGGAATTTCCGCACTATCAATTTTGTAAATTAAAATTTTTAAAAAAAGTTTTATTTCATGATAAAATTCATTTTTATATGTTTCTAAACATTATTTCTAAATGAGAACAATTAACTTGCAAATTATTTTTCAAGATTGAGAAATAATTCTATTAACTATATTTTGTTAAAATTATCGGTATTGATAATAAAAAAAAAAAATTAATGGTTCCGACAATAAGATTCTCGGGAAAATTTTTGACGACAGGTTTTATTCTGAGAGATTTATTTTAAGTTATAAAGATTTCAAACTAATCCGTAAAATAATCTGGAAAATTTACGACCATTTTTTTTATTTTGTAGGATTTTAGTCATTTTAGAAAAGCTAAATTATTTCAAAAGATATTTAGAAATGTTAGAAGTTTGGAAAAGATTAAAAAATACTTGAACTCTTTAGAAGATTCAAACCAAAAAATTTAAAAAGTAGATTTTTGAAGATTTAAAAAAAAAATGTAGAAGCGTTTCAAGAATTTTGAAAGTTTTCAAACCAATAATAAAGTTTTCTCAAGAATCACAGAAAAATGCGTAATGATTTATTATTTTATTAAATTGGATTCTAAGAGAAAATTAAAACAAAAAATTTGAAAATATTTTCTAAAATTTCAAAAAAGAAAGTGGAAGATTTTAAAACAAACTTGTGCAATTTTTCATTACAAAATTTTCGAAAAAGAAAAAATTCGATTAATTTAAAAAGATATTAACAAATATTAGAACGATTAAAAAATAATGTGAAAATTGTAAAGATTTATCATTTTTTTAAACTGTAAATTCTTGAAAATTGTAAGAGAAAAAATACTTTTTAAGAATTTCGAAAGGTTTAAAGAGAATGAAAAAAATTGCTTTAGATTCCTCGGCAAATTTACAATTATTTTTAAATTAGAAAAATTAATTCTCAGAGAATGTTTATAAATATTTCAAAAAAATTTCCAATTAAAATAATAATCTGGAAACATTGAAGGCAATTTATTTTATTTATGCTTCAATTTTAGGAAAAATTCAAATAATTGTAAAAGATATTTAGAAGGTTTAGAAGTTTTAAACAAACTTTTTAGTTTAAACGTTTCAACAAATTTCGAGGAAATTGTCGATTTCTGATAATTTCGAGAAAATTTTTAAGAATTTTCGAAGGTGTCAAGAAAATCAACAATTTTTGTCTAGATTTCTCGGAACATTTCGAAACATTTCCAAAGTTATCATATAAAAGAATCTGAAAAGATTTCTGAGAATTGATAAAATATTTTTAAGTTTCATTTGAACTTTAAAAAAATCTCATTATATTTTAAACTGACTAAAAAATGTTAAAGTATTCTGTAAAATCCTGAAAAACAAAAAAAAGTTCTTAAAATTTTGTATAGATTCTTTTTCCACACATCTCAAATTTCCAAAAAATCTTTTAAGTTTTTCTAAGAATCTTAGGAAAATTACATTTACATAACTTTTGAACTTTAAAAACAAATTAAGTGTCTACGAATGAAAAAAGCGATTTAAAATGGTTACAATTTTATGAAAATTTACCCCCCCCCCATTCGAAAAAAATTAACAAAGAAGACAAAACTTAAATATAGATTACCTCGAAATAGTATTGAATGTTAATTTTTTTTTAATTTTTTGATTACAAAGATACAACTTGGACTAGTGTGCGTGTTCAGATTTGAAAATAATTTTTTTTGCCTTATAAAATCTTGGAATCTTCACATTTCGTTTGCTTTTTTAGATGACGTATTCAACTTCCGGAGGTTGTCTAATGAGATAGTCACCACATATGGGTTACCATATGATTATGATAGTATCATGCATTATTCGATGACTGCTTTTGCAAAAAACAAATCAAAACCATCAATTATCCCATTAGTAAGTTATTCGAAAGTTAAAAAAATTAAACATTTTTAGTTAAATGCCATTCATAAATTATATAAAACATTTCAATTTTAAATCTTAAAAACTAAAGAATTTTGGTCCCTTTTCGATTCGGAACAAAAATCTTCTACATGGAATTTTTTTTCAATTAAAATTTTTTTATAGGAATGTTTTGCACCGAACTAGGAGAAATAATCAACAGAACAATTTTTAACTATTGCTGAAGTTCCTCAATTTTTATAATAAAAAAATTATTTTTTGCTAATATTATAACAATACCTTAACAATATTTAGTAAAGTACTATAAAAACTTACCTTTAAAACGAGCTTCAGAACTTTAAAAAAATCAATTATTTCCAGAGTTTTTTTAAATTTTCAAATTAAAATTTTTGTATAAAAAATTGATAAAATATTGACTTTTATTTTTGATTTATGAAATTTTTTAAATTGAAGAATTTTTAATTTGGACATTTAAAAATTGCAAATGATGCAAGTTTTAAGTTTTAGAATAAAAAAATCTACAATTTTTAAGCTTTTCATTCGAAATTTCTTCAATTTGGAAGATTTAGAATTGGAAACTTTACCAATAATTTTCTACATCATGAAACTTATAAAATTTTAAGAATTTTAATTTATACTTCTTCAAAATTAAAGAGCTTTCAATTTTAATTCTTCAAACTTGAAAAATTTGAAATTGCAAATCGTTAAAATTGAAGAATTTTTCATTGTAAAATTTTAAAAGTAAAATTTTGACAATTAAAAATGAGGCAAGTTTTTGTTTTTATAATAAAAAATTCTGTGATTTTAATGTTTTTCATTCGAAATTTTTCCAATTTGATAAATTTAGAATGAATATTTAAGATTAAAGAATTTTTAATTGGAAATCTTCAAAATTAAAGAATTTGAAATTGCAAATCATTAAAATTGTAGAGTTAAAAATTCTTAATCATTGAAATAAAAAAATTTTGCATTGTTTATCCTTAAAATTAAAAACATTTAAGTTTTAAATATTCAATATTGATTTATTAAAACCAAAAATTAAAAATTGCATTTTTAATTTTATCATTTAACAATTAAATATAATGCAAGTTTTATGTTTCAAAAATTAATTTTTTGCAATATTGATGATAATTATTCAAAATTTCTTCAATTTGAAAGATTTCGAATTGAACACTTTACTTTTAATTTTCCAAATTATCAAACTCATAAAAAAATAATAATTTTTATTAACACATTTTTAAAATTAAAGAATTTTCAATTGTAAGCTTTCAAAATTAAAGAATTAAAATTTTCAAATCTTCAAAATTGAAGAATTTTTTATTTTTAAAATTAATAACTAAAAATTATGCAATTTTTAAGTTTTGCAATTAAAAATTCTATAATTTTGATGCATCACATTAAAAATGTCGTTAATCAGGAAGCTTTAAAATTGAAAACTTTACTTTTTATTTTCGAAATCATCCAAATTTAAGAAGTTTTATTTGTGCATCTTCCAAATTGAAGAGTTTTCCAATTTCCATTTTAATTTTGCCATTTAAAAATTTCAAATAATGCAAGTTTTATGTTTAAAAAATAAGATTTTTGTAATTTTGATGATTTTTATTTAAAATTTCTTCAATTTGGAAGATTTCGAATTGAAAACTTCAATTTTCAAAATCATCAAACTCATCAAAAATTAAGAATGTTTATTTACACATTTTTAAAATTAAAGAATTAAAAATTTCAAATCTTCAAAATTAAAGAATTAAAATTTTCAAATCTTCAAAATTGAAGAATTTTTTATTTTTAAAATTAATAACTAAAAATTATGCAATTTTTAAGTTTTGCAATTAAAAATTCTATAATTTTGATGCATCACATTGAAAATGTCGTTAATCAGGAAGCTTTAAAATTGAAAACTTTACTTTTTATTTTCCAAATCATCAAAATTTAAGAAGTTTTATTTGTACATCTTCCAAATTGAAGGGTTTTCCAATTTCCATTTTAATTTTGTCAATTAACAATTCAAAATAATGCAAGTTTTATGTTTAAATAATAAGATTTATGCAATTTTTATGATTTTTATTAAAAATTTCTTCTATTTGGAAGATTTAGAATTGAAAACTTTATTTTTCATTTTCCAAATCATCAAACTTATCAAAACTTAAGAATTTTTATTTATACATTTTTTAAATTAAAGAATTTTTTATTGTAAGCTTTCAAAATTGAAGAATTGGAATCTAGCTTTTAAAATTTGCGAAACTTTCCACTTTAAATTTCCAAAATTCAAGAATTTTTAATTTTGACAATAAATAATCAATAAATTAGGCAAGTTTTAAGATTTACAAATACAACTTTTGTAATTCTAATGCTTTTAATTCAAAATTTCTTCTATTTGGAAGATTTAGAAAAGACAAATTTATTTTTAATTTTCCAAATCATCAAAATTTAGGAATTTTTATTTGTGCATCTTCAAAATTAAAGAGTTTTCACTTTTAAATCTTCAACATTGAAAATTATGAAATTGCAAATCGGTAAAATTGAAGAAATCAAAAAATTAAAATTGAAGAATTTTTGATTTTGAATGTTAGCAACTAAAAATTATACCAGTTTTAAGTTCTTCAATAAAAAAATCTATAATTTTGAAGCTTTTCCTAAGAAATCTTATTAATTTGGAAGATTTAGAATTGAAAACTTGACTTTTAATTTTCCAAAACTTGAGAATTTTTATGAATACGTTTTTAAAATTAGAGAATTTTCAATTGTAAGCTTTCAAAATTGAAGAATTTTAAATTTTGAAAATTATGAACTAAAAATTATGCCAGTTTGAAGTTTTGCAATTAAAAATTCTATAATTTTGATGCTTTTTATTGAAAGTTTCCTTGAACAGGAACATTTAGAATTGAAAAATTTACTTTTGATTTTCAAAATCACCAAACTCTTTAAAATTTAAGAATTTGTATTTATACACCTTTAAAATTAAAGAATTAACAATCGAAAACCTTCAAAAGTGAAGAATTTGAAATTGCAAATCGTTAAAATGATAGCATTAAAAATGTTTAATCATTAAAATTGAAGAATTTTTATTGTTAATCGTTAAAATGAAAAAATTTTAGTTGTAAATATTAAACATTGATTTACTAAAACAAAAAATTCAAAATTACATTATTCATTTTAACATTTAAAAATTAAATATAGGGCAAGTATTATGTTTCAAAAATGAAATTTTTGCAAATATTGATGATTTATAGTAAAAAGTTCTTCAATTTAGAAGATTAAGAATTCAAAATTGTCTTTTTAATTTTCCAAATTATGAAACTCGTCAAGATTTAAACAATTTTATTTGCACATCTTAAAAATTGAAGTGTTTTCAATTCTAAATTTTCAACATTGAAAAATTTGAAATTGCAAATCCTTAAATTTACAGAATTTCAAATAATTAAAATGGAAGAATTTTTCATTTTGAAAATTATCAAATAAAAATGATACTACTCAAAATTTCTTCTATTTAGAAGATTTAGAATTAAAAACTTTACTTTTCATTTTCCCAGTCATCAAACTTATCAAAAATTAAGAATTTTTATTCATACATTTTTAAAATTAGAGAATTGTCAATTATAAGCTTTCAAAATTGAAGAATTTTAAATTTTGAAAATTATCAACTAGAAATTATGCCGGTTTGAAGTTTTGCAATTAAAAATTCTATTATTTTGAAGTTTTTCAATGGAAATTTCTTTAATCTGAAAGATTTAGAATTGAAAACTTTATTTTTGATTTTCCAAATCATAACAATTTAAGAAGTTTTGTTTGTACATCTTCCAAATTGAAGAGTTTTCAATTATAAATCTTTAACATTGAAAAATTTGAAATCGCGAATCGTTAAAATTAAAGTATTTTAAATAATTAAAATTGACGAGTTTTCCATTTGTAAAGTTTTAAAATTAAAGAATTTTTTATTTTGACGATGAAAAATTAAGCAAATTTTAGGTTTTATAATTAAAAATTCTAGGATTTTAAATAATTAAAATTTACGAGTTTTCCATTGTAAAATTTTAAAATTAAAGAATTTTTTATTGTTACAATTCAAAATTAAGCCAATTTTTGAGAAATTAAGAATTTTCAAATCTAGCTTTTCAAATTTGCAAAACTTTCCTCTTTAATTTTCCAACATTAAAGAATTTTTAATTTTTACAATAAATAATTTAAAAATTATGCAAATTTTAACATTCACAAATGCAATTTTTATAATTCTAATGCTTCTCATTCGAAATTTCTTTAATTTGGAAGATTTAGAATTGAAAAGTTTCTTTTTAATTTTCCAAATTATCAAACTCTTCAAAATCTAAGACTTTTTTTATACATTGTAAAATTTTTAAATTAAAGAATTTTTAATTTTGACAATTAAAAATAAGTCCAATTTTAGGTTTAAAATTAAAAATTCTGTAATTTTGATGATTTTCATTCGAAATTTAAGACTTTTTTTTATACATTGTAAAGTTTTAAAATTAAAGAATGTTTAATTTTGACAATTAAAAATAAGGCCAATTTTAGGTTTGAAATTAAAATTTCTGTAATTTTGATGCTTTTCACTCGAAAAGTTCTTCAATTTGGTAGATTTAGAATTTAAAAATTTCTTTATAATTTTCCAAATTATCAAACTCTTTGAAATTTAAGAATTTTTGTATACATTGTAAAATTTTAAAATTAAAAGAATTTTTTATTGTAAGCTTTTAAAATTCAAGAATATGAAATTGAAAATTATTTTTAAAAAAAGTATGCAAGTTTTAAGTTTTTTAATTAAAAATTCTATAATTTTTCTGCTTTTCATTAAAAATTTCCTTAATCAGAAAGATTTAGAATTTAAAACTTTACTTTTCATTTTTCAAATCATCAATTATAAATCTTTAACATCGAAAAATTTGAAATCGCGAATCGTTTAAATTAAAGAATCCTAAACAAAATCCGAATATGGCAAATTTAGGGTTTTATAACTAAAAGTTCTGTAATTTTTTATGCTATTTATTCTAAATCTCTTCCATTTGGTAGATTTAGAATTGTAAATTTACCTTTCGATTTTCGAAATTATCAAACTCCTTGAAAATTAGGAATTTGTATTTATACATATTTAAAATTGTAGAATTTTCAATTGAAAATATTCAAAATTGAAGCAACTGAAATTGCAAATCGTTAAAACGGTAAAATAAAAAATTTTTAACCATTAAAATTGCAGAATTTTTTATTGTTATTCGTTAAAATTTAAAAAATTTTAGTTGTAAATCTTCAAAATTGACCTATTAAAACAAAAAGTTCCAAATTGTATACTATTTAATGATTTAATTTTGGGAAATCAAGAATTTTCAAATCTAGCTTTTCAAATTTGTAAAACTTTCTTCTTTAATTTTTCAAAATTAAAGAATTTTTATTTTTAACAATAAATAATTTAAAAATTATGGACTTTTTAAAATTTATAAATACAACTTTTCTAATTCTAATTCTTTTCATTAGAAATTTCTTCTATCTGGAAGATTTAGAAAAGAAAAAATTCTCTTTAATTTTCCAAATCATTAAAATTTAAGATTTTTTTTGGTACATATTCAACATTGAAAAGTTTTCACTTGTTAATCTTCAACATAGAAAAATTTGACATTGCAAATCGGTAAAATTGGAGAATAAAAAATTACTAAAATTGAAGAATTTTTAATCTAAATAATACAAAATAAACAACAATCCAGGTTAACATTTTCAGTACTCTAAATTAAAGAATAAATTACTAAACTTTAAAAACGGTCAAAATAATATTATTCAGTTATTTTAGGTCAATAAATATTTTAAAATTTACATTTTTTTTTAACTCAAAAGTTCTTAAATTATAATTTAAATTATTTTTATTTCAAATTGTTTAAGCATCCTTGAAAAACTTGAAAATTGTATTTCAAAACCTTGAGAAATCTTAGAAACAGTTTTACATTTTCTCAAAAGTAGCTTTATTAAAAATTTTTTTCAAATTTCTCAATAACTTAAAAAATTAATTGAATTTGTTCTCCAACTTTTAGAAAATGCTGCAAATTTATCAAAATGTCCTTAAAATTTGGATTTCTAAATAACAATTGAACACTTATTATTTAAAAAAAAAATTCGAGTAATTTTAATATATATTTAGAAGTTTCAAAATGATTAAAAATTAATTTAGAACTTGAAATGATTTCAAATAATTTTAACGAAGTGTGTTTACCGAAACAATTTGGTTATACGAAACGAAATTTCGGTGCAAATACTCACAACCTAATTTAAAACAAAATGTAAATTTTTGCAGTTTACACAAAATTTAGAGGCTTTTTAAAAATTATGAAAGGCTCCAAACGAATAAAAACATTTTATTAAAATTCCAAAAAATATTGAAAATGATTCTTCATTTTGAAAAATTATTTTAACAGAATATTCAAAGCTATTTTAGGACAATTCCAATATTATTAAAACCGACCCAGGAAGAATTTAAGGTTTTTTTTTTATTTTTCAGATTTTCTCAAAATTGTAGGAAAAATTTTATTCGGTTTAAAATATGTTTAGAAGATTAAAAATTTTTTTTCCAAAACTTCGTTTAAATTATCAATTATTTTCCAGTTTTTAATACTTTAAGTACCAATCCATTTTTAAAATTATTTATTTATATTTACAGTTGATAAAATAAAACTGTTTTTTATCAAAATTTGCAACTTTAAACGTTTTTAATTTTAATTTTTTCAAGTCTTCAAAACTGAACATTAAAATTCTTTAAATTAAAAATATAAGCTTATAAATAAAAATCTAAAAAAGAGAATTTTTCAGGTAAAAGATTTTCAATTTACGCATTATAAACTGAATGATATCATAATTTAAAAAGATATTCATTTAACTAATTATTTTTAAAAACTGTTGAAATCGAATTTGGACAGATTTTTCTTCTGAATTTTCAATTTTTAAAATTAACAACCAAAAATTATGCAAGTTTGAAGTTCTTGAATAAAAAATTCTACTTTTTATTAGAAATTTATTCAATTTGGAAGATTTAAAATTGTAAATTTTCTTTATAATTTTGCAAATTATAAAACTCTTCAAAATTTAAGAATTTTTATTTATACGTCTTTAAAATTGAAGAGATTCCAATTATAAATGTTCAAACTTGAAAACCGAAAAATTGCAAAATCTTGAAAACTAAACTTTGTTTAAGTATGAATTTTCAAAATCGATCAATTAAAAAAAAAATTAAAAATTAAATAATAGTAATAATTTCAAAAATCACAAAAAAGACTGTCTCTGGATACTTTTTTTATATAGAATGATGATAAAAAATCAAAATATTAAATAATTTATGGATGGCCTCCATATTCAGTTTTTAATCTAAATCTATCATTTTCAGAAACAAACAACTCCTATTGGACAGAGAGATCATTTATCTCTCAGCGACATAAAAAAATTGCTCATCACTTACAAATGTAAAAACATTGAGTCTGTTTATGAAAACGAAATGAAAAATTACGATAGTGATGAACTAATCGAGGAATATGAACCAGAAGAGGCTGAAAATTCTCCAACAGAAGCATTTGACAAGGAAAATTACGAATTTGACGTTTGGTCTCTTTTAGATAAATTCAATTTTTCAAAGTATTACTTTTCTCCTTTTTATGGAGACTACATGTATTATCTCTAAATTTTTTAAATAATTGTAGCACTCACTCTTATATCCGAATTAAATAGAAAATTTAAAATATTTTAAAACTTCTTATTAAAAAAACAAACAAATTATTCAGATTTAATAGAGGGTCTCTGCTCAAATCCTTAAAAAAATTCCTGAGAATTCCAATTTTTTTTCTAGATAAAATGTTTCATTTAATTCCGAGAAAGACGATTTTTCAACGAGACAGTTAAATTTTAAAATATAAAAGTACAATTTTTAATAAAAAATAGAATAGTTAAATTTTCAGTCATAAAATTCAAAGTTCAAAGACATGAATTTTCAATCAAATACTTGAATTCTAAATTAAAAAAGAGAATTTTTTTTTTGTAAACAGGCATATTAATTTTCTACCAAATAAGAAGATTTTTCAGAAAAATACGTGAATCTCTAAAAACAAAAGTTCAATTTTTTACAAAAAATGGAATAATTAAATTTTCAGTCATAACATTTAAATTTTAAAGAAAAAAAATTAATTTTTAACTTAAATTTATAACAAAAAAGATGAATTTCCAAACAAGAATATTAATTTTCAACAAAAAGACGAATTTTCAACAAAATACATTAATTTTTAACTAAAAAAGGTCAATTTTAAACCAAAAATTGAACACATAAATTTTCAGTTAAAAGAATTAGTTTTTAACTAAGGAGATGACTTTTCAACTAAAATTATGGAATATTCTACTGGAATAGTTAAATTGTCAGTAAAGAAAATTAATTATTAACCAAAAAAAAAACAACTGATATTTAACAAAAGGATAACAGTTTTAACTTAAGTAATAAAAATTTTCAACAAAATAGTTGAATTTTAAATCGAAAATACAAATTTTCTTTAAAAAATAGAATTTAAAAAAAAAGACATGAATTTTCAATGAAATGGTTTAATTATCAACTAAAAAAGACTAAATTTTAGTCAAATAGTTGACTTTTAAAGTGTAAAGATCAATTTTTAAATAAACAATTATTAAACAACAATTATGAGCAAAGTGATGTAAACAAGAATATTAATTTTCAACCAAAAAATCACGAATTTTCAACAAAATAGTTCAATTATCAACTAAAATGATTAATCTTCAATTGGAATAGTTGAATTTTAAACCGAAAATACGAATTTTCAACCAAATGAAATAGTTCAATTTGCAGTTAAAAAAATATTTTATAAATATTCAAAAAATTTTAAATTTTTCAAAATTTCCTTTGAAGTTTTGAAAATACCATAAATTATTTCAAATCCTTTAAAATCTTTAAAAATCCCTCGAAACTTTTTAAAGCTCTTAAAAATTCCACGGAATTTTGAAAAAATACCTTAAAATATTTGGAAGTTTTGAGAATATCCTACAATATCTCAAATACTCTGAAATATCTGTAAATCTTTTAACACTTTTTAAAGGTCTTGAAAATTCCACGGAATTTGGAAAAATACCCTAAAATATTTCAAATACATTGCATTCTTTTAAATAATAAAAAAAAATAAATTATTATAAAATCGTTTAAAATCCTTAACAAATGTTTAAACTCTTGAAAATTTCTTGGAATTATGAAAAATGTCCTAAAATATTTTTAATCTTTTGAAGTCCCTTAAAAATCCTACTTTTAAAATATAGAAACATGGTTATTTAATTTTAGATTACAATTTTTTTTAAATTAGACATTCTCTCGAAAAAAATACTCTGAAATTTCCAGGTTTTTCAGGCGAGTATGAATAAAAAACGATTTATTATTAATATTATTATAAATATTAATTTCTACACACAAAAAAACCAGAAAAAAAAGAATTTCCTTCAAAAATGGTTAGATTGTGAACTAAAATGATGAATCTTCGGCTGGAAAAAATACGAATTTTCCACAAAAAACATTAATTTTCAATAAAAAATGAAATAGTCCAATTTTCCGTTTAAAAAATATTTTGTAAATATTAAAAAATTTAAAGTTCTTGAAAATTTCCTTGGAATTTTTCAGAATATTCTAAAATATCTCCAATCCTTTGAAATATCTCGAATTTTGAAAATACCCTAAAATATTTCAAATCCTATAAATTAAAAAAAAATATTTAAAAATTGGTTCAGTTCTAGAAAATTTCCTTGGAAGTTTTGAAAATTTGAAAACTTGAAAAAATTTGAAAATTTTGAAAACTTTTGATAATCCTTAATACAACTTAAATCTCTTGAAAATTCCACGGAATTTTGTAAAATCATAAAAAATATCCTAAGTTATTGCAAAACCTTTAAATATTTAAAAGAATTTAAATGTTTTTAAGTATTTAAAATATTTAAAAGGTCTGGAAAACTTCCTTGGAAGTTTTGAAACTACCCCAAAATATTTAAAATTCTTTGAAAATTTTAAAAATGCCTCAAAACTTTTTAAACCTGTTGAAAATTCCTTTGAATTATAAAAATATCCTGAAATATTTAAAAAATTTTGAAAATTTGCACCTGAAATATTTCAAATCCTTTTAAATTTTGTCTAAATATTAAAAAAAATTTCAAGTTCTTGAAAATTTCCATGGAAGTTTTGAAAATATCCTAAAATACCTCAAATTCTTTGAAATGTTTGTAAATCATTTAAAGCTATTTAAAGTGTTGAAACTATCACGGAATATTTTTTATAAGATCCTAAAGTATTTCAAATTATTTAAAATCTTTTGATAATCGTAGAAAAATTGTAATGCTCTTAAAAAAATACACGGAATTTGGAAAAATACCCTAAAATATTTCAAATTCATTGCATTTTTTTAGATATTAAAAAAATTTTAAGTTTTTGAAAATTTTCTTGGAGGTTTTGAAAATATCCTAAATTATTTCAAAATCTTTTAAAAGTTTTGAACACCCTTAACAAATTTTTAAACTCTTGAAACTTTCACGGAATTAAAAAAAAATACCCTAAAATATTTCAAATCGTTTGAAATATTTAAAAATCCTAATTTTAAATTATAGAAACTGCTATGGAATCTTTGTTACAATAAGTAAAATATTTCATTTTCCTCTTGAATTTGTTGTAAATATTTTTAAAAAATTTAAAGTTCTTGAAAATTTCCTTGGAAGTTTTGAAAATACCCTAAATTATTTCAAATTTTTTAAAATCTTATGAAGACCCAAATTTTTAAATTCTTGAAACTTCTACGGCATCATGAAAATTAAAAAAGAATTTTTACTTCTTATTTTAAAATCCCTTACAAATTCTACTTTTAAAATATAGAATACTTTGTTATTTAATTTTTTATTTAAATGTTTTTTAAACTCCAGCACTGTCTCGATTAAATACCCTGAAATTTACAGGTTTTCCAGGCGAGCATGAATAAAAAATGATTTATTATAATAATTATTACTATTATTTCGATTTTTCAAGAAAATACATGAATTTTCAGCCAAAAAAGCATGAATTTTCACAAAATTGTTCAATGATCAACTAAAATAATAAATGTCCAACTGGAATAGTTGAATTTTAAACCAAAAATACAAATTTTCGACAATAAACATTAATTTTTAACCAAAAAATAAAACAGTTCAATTTTCAGTTGAAAAAATAATTTTTAATGTTCAAAAAAAATTTAAAGTTTTTGAAAATTTCCTTGGAAGTTTTCAAAATACCCTAAATTATTTCAAAATCTTTTTAAATCCTTAACAGATGTTTAGACTCTTGAAAATTTCTTGAAATTATGAAAAATGCCCTAAAATATTAATTTCTAAAAAAACACAAAGAATTTTCTAAGAAATATATTTTTCACGAAAATTAAGAATCTTCAGCTGGAACAGTTTAATTTTAAACCAAAAAATAGGAATTTTCAACTAAAGTAATTAATCTTTAAAAAGAATAATAGTACATATAAAAAAATCCAAGCTCGTAAAAATTCCATGGAATTTTGAAAAATACCCTGAAATATTTTAAATCCTTCAAAATCTTTGAGAATCGTAAAAAAATTTTAAGGCTTTTAAAAATTCCAGGGAATTTGGAAAAACATTTCAAATAATTTGACTTTTTTAATGTTTCAAAAAGTTTTAAGTTCCTGAAAATTTCTTTGGAAGTTTTAAAAATACCCTCAATTATTTCAAAATTTTGTGAAATCCATAGCAAATTTTTTAATCTCTTGAAACTCCCACAGAATTATGAAAAAAAAACCCTAAAATATTTCGAATCTTTTGAAATATTTTAAAATCCCTTAAAGATCCTTCTTTTAAAATATATGAACATTGTTATTTAATTTGATAATTACATTTTTTTTAATCTTCAGCACTCTTTCGACAAAATATCCTAAATTTTCGAGGTTTTTCAGGCGAGTATGAATGAAAAATAATTTATTGTTACTATTATTATTGAATATTAATTTCTACAAAAATAAAAACAAAGAATTTTCCAAAAAATAGTGAGATTGTCAACTGAAATAATGAATCTTCAGCTGAAATATTTAAATTTTAAACCAAAATTAGGAATTTTCAACTACAAGAATGAATCTTGAAATGGAATAATTGTGTTTTTTAAATATTTTTAAATAAAATTAAAAGGTAAATATGCAGAAAGAAATTATTTTCAACGAAAAAAAACAGTTCAATCATCAACCAAAATGACAAATGTTCTGCTGGAAAAAAGACAAGCTTTAAAAAAAGAGTTGAACCTAAGGTGAAAAAAATAAAAAATTATTAAATAAAAATGAAAGTCAAATTTGTAGAAAAAAAAATGATTTTCAACGAAAAAAAACAGTTTTTTTCATGTAAATTCCATGGAATTTAAAAAAATACCCTAAAACATTTTAAATCCTTGAAAATCATTGAAAATTGTAAACAAATTTTAAAGCTCTTGAAAATTCCACGAAATTTGGAAAAATATTTTAAATACTTTGAATTTTTTTGTAATATTAAAACAAATTTGAAGTTCTTAAAAATGTCCTCGCAAGTTTTAAAAATACCCAAAAATATTTTCGGGAAATATTTTTAAATCCTTAACAAATGGTAAAACTCTTGAAAATTCCGTGAAATTATGAAAAACACCCGAAAATAATATTAGGAAATATATTCAAATCCTCAAAAATCATACTTTTTTTCAATCTTCGGCACTCTCTCTACAAAATACCCTGAAATTTCCATGTTTTCCAGGCGAATATGAATAAAAAATGATTTATTGTTATTATTATTGTTGAATATTAATTTCTACAAAATTAAAAACAAAAAATTTTCTAAAAAATAGTTAGATATCTCCAAAAGAAAAAAAAAGAATATGAAAACAAAAACATTAATTTTCTTTAAAAATACGATTTTTCAAGAAAATACATGAATTTTTAACGAAATAGTTAAATTGTCTACTAAAAAAAGACAAACTTAAAAAAAAGAAGAGTTGAACCAAGAGAAAAAAATTATTAAATAAAAATGAAAGTCAAATTTGTAGAAAAAAACTGATATTAAGCGAAAAAAAATTTTTTCCTGATAATTCCATGGAATTTTTAAAAATACCTTAAAGTATTTCAAAATCTTTGAAAATTGTAAACAAATTTTAAAAATCTTGAAAATTCCACGAAATTTGGAAAAATATTTCAAATACTTTGAATTTTTTTAAATAAAATTTTAAATAAAAATAAAAGTTAAATATGCAGGAAAAAATTATTTTCAACGAAAAAAAACAGTTCAATTATCAACCAAAATGATAAATGTCCAGCTGGAAAAAAGACAAACTTAAAAAAAGGGTTGAACCTAAAGTGAAAAAAAAATTATTAAATAAAAATGAAATTCAAATTTGTAGAAAAAAAAGTTTTTTTCCTGATAATTCCATGGAATTTTGAAAAATACCCTACAATATTTCAAATCCTTGAAAATCTTTAAAAATTGTAAACAAATTTGAAAGTTCCTGAAGATTCCACAAAGTTTAGAAACATATTTCAAATACTTTGAATTTTTTTTTTAATATTTAAAAAATTTTAAGTTCTTGAAAATTTTTTTGGAAGTTTTAAAAATACCCAAAAATATTATTAGGAAATATTTTAAAATCCTTAACAAATGTTTAAACTCTTGAAAATTCCGTGAAATTATGAAAAACACCCACAAATATTATTAGGAAATATATTAAAATCCTTAAAAATCAGACTTTTTTAATCTTCGGCACTCCATGAGAAATTTGGAAAAATATTTCAAATAATTTGAATTTTTTTTTAATGTTTAAAAAATTGTAAGTTCTTGAAAATTTCCTTGGAAGTTTTAAAAATACCCAAAAATATGAGGAAATATTTTTAAATTCTGGAAAATCTGACTTTTTTTCAATCTTCGGCACTCTCACAAAATACCCTCAAATTTCCATGTTCTCCAGGCGACAATAATGAATAAATGGAATAATTGTAGATCCAAAGGAAAAAAAAGAATATGCAAACAAAAACATTAATTTTCTTAAAAAATACGATTTTTCAAGAAAATACATAAATTTTCAACGAAATAGTTAAATTGTCCACTAAAAACAGACAAACTTAAAAACAAGGGTTGCACGTAAAGTGAAAAAAAATTATTAAATAAAAATGAAAGTCAAATTTTGATGCAAGGTGGGTTGTGGGGATGGTGTTAGTTCCAGCCTTGATCTACAGTGTTGTTGGGAGTCGCTGATGTTTTCCAAGGAAAGCTGAAGAGGCTCTGACCGGGCGCTGGCTTGGCAATCTGTTTTGGGCCGGTGGAAACCGAGGCACGTTGGTGCAGTGTCGCTGGACGGTGGCGACGGCGAGATGCTGCTTGGTGATCTGATCTGCTCTCGCTGGACTGGTTAGGGGGCCGGTGGAGACCGAGGCCTAGGTGTGTAGGATTGCGGCGGCTGCTGGATGCTGCTTGAAGATCGTGGCGCCGGGAGGCTGGATCTGGTGAGGGGGGGGGGGCAGTGGAAATCGAGGCCCGTCGGCGAAGGCCGTTAGACGGTGCTTGGTGGTCGAGGCGCCGTCCTGGCGTGGAAGTGGTTTTGTCACGGCTGGTGGGACCCGGCGCCCGCTGGTCACTGTCGCTCGTCTCAGTGCTCTGCGTTAAAGGAATCGCGGAAGGCTGCAAGGCGATAGCGAAAGCGCGTCTGTTTGCAGGGACGGGAACGGCGTTTTTGGTTACGACCAGGCATAGGTGTGGATTAGGAGTCCCAGGAAGAAAGAGAGAGATTCGCAGGGAGTATCAGGGCTGTTTGCAAGCTGACCGATCCTGTTGAGAAGAGAGAAGAGTTCGAGGGTTGCGGGGCTGTTTGCAAGCTGACCGACCTCTTGAAAAGAAAAGTTCGAGGGTTGCGGGGCTGTAAAAGCTGGCCGACCTCTAGCGGAGAAAAAGATTCGAGGGAAACGGGGCTGTAAAAGCTGACCGACCTCTAGTACAGATTCGAGGCTGACGGGGCTGTAAAAGCTAACCGACCTCTAGTGAAGATGCGAGGGTACCGGGGCTGCGAGAGCTGACCGACCTCTTAGGTGAGAGGGAGAGAGAGAGAGAGACTCCGTGGTAGGATGGATGACTAGGAATCGGGTAGATGAGAGAGAGATAGAGCAATAGCTCGGCGGTGCTACGAGAGCAGACCGCCACTAAGGAGGAGGGAGGAGAGGAAGTTTAAGAAAAACTATGATTTGATTTTACTTTTTACTTTACTCAAGGCTCAAGAATAAACTAATACAAAAATGTCTGGACTTTCTCTAAGGGTGTTGAGGCCTGAGAGATCGCCAGAGCGAAGTGTTCGGAGCGAGAGTGCTGAGCGAGAGTTACTTTTCGGGTCGATGGACCCGCCTTTTAAGCAGCGGGTCCGAGAGGCTGCCGGCCGTCGGTTGGCACGGAGCTCTCGACGAATCGCGAGAGAGGTGGAGGGGCGTTTCGTACGACTCTGCATCCCTTCTCTCTAGTCTGGCCGCGCGCAGACGGCAACTTTTGAAACGCACGATAGCGTTCCGAAATTGCCGCTGTTTCGCAAATTTGGTAACTTTTCTTAAATTTTTGATTACAGAATCAAAAGTCAAAATAAAAGAGAAGTGTCACAAAAACTTAAGGTACAATGTAGTATAAATGTAAAATGTGAAAATTAAAGAGAAGAAACTAAAATTACACAGAGACTTAGATAAAACGCAGAATGAAAGGGAACTTAAATTAGACATAGATCGAAGTGAAATAAAAATGAAACTTTGAATTAAAAGTAGAATAAAAATGAAACGAAACTTAAACTAAACATAGATCGAGACAAAAGAGACATAAGAATAAAATATGGAACATAAAAAGGGAAGCAAAACACAAATGAAACTCAAGCCTAAACATGAAAATAAAACTTAAAGTAAACAAGTTTTGAATAAACATAAAATGACGGATAAATAATAAAATACAATTAAGCCGAGTAAAATCATAATGAAAAGCTATGAACTATGACTAATCTCCTTTACCCGTCACTCTCCCGGGAAATCACAAAAAGTGTCGATTTATTTTAATTTCAAAAAATGGTTATGTATTACGCGCTCAAGTTGGCAGCCGCTGCCGACTTTTCTCTCGCTTCTCTCGTCCTTTCTCCCATTGAGTCTAAGACTCACAAGGTTAGGCGAGGTCGTAAAGAGGCCATTAGAAAGCAATTAGACTGGAAACTTGTCCCAGCTTGGTTTTACGTGAGTAAACACGAGCGGGGATTTATTCCAGAAAATTGCTTGCTGATGGCTCTCAACTCTATGGGACCGAAGTGGACTATATCAATTTGTAGAAAAAAACTGATTTTAAATGAAAAAATTTTTTTCGTGATAATTCTATGGAATTTTGAAAAATATTGCAAATCCCTGAAAATCTTTGAAAATTGAAAACAAATTTTAAAGCTCTTGAAAATTCCAGGAAATTTGGAAACATATTTCAAATACTTTGAATTATTTTTAATATTTAGAAAAATTTTAAGTTCTTGAAAATCTCCTTGGAAGTTTTAAAAATACCCAAAAAATATTCTTAGGAAATATTTTAAAACTCTTAAAAATCAGACTTTTTTCAATCATCGGCACTCTCTCACCTAAATACCCTCAAATTTCCATGTTTTCCAGGCGACAATAATGAATCTTTAAATAGAATAATTGTATTTTAAAATTATTTTAAAATAAAAATAGAAGTTAAATATGCAGAAAAAAAATTATTTGCAACGAAAAAAACAGTTCAATTATCAACCAAAATCATAAATGTCCAGCTGGAAAAAAGACAAACTTAAAAAAAAGGGTTGAACCTAAAGTGAAAAAAATAAAAAATTATTAAATAAAAATGAAAGTCAAATTTGTAGAAAAAAAAGTTTTTTTCCTAATAATTCCATGGAATTTTGATAAATACCCTAAAATATTTCAAATCCTTAAAAATCTTTAAGAATTGTAAACAAATTCTAAAGCTCTTGAAAATTCCATGAGAAATTTGGAAAAATATTTCAAATACTTTGAATTTTTTTTAATGTTTAAAAAATTGTAAGTTCTTGAAAATTTCCTTGGAAGTTTTAAAAATACCCAAAAATATTCTTAGAAAATATTTTTAAATCCTAAAAATCAGACTTTTTTTCAATCTTCGGCACTCTCTAACCAAAATGCCCTGAAATTTCCATGTTTTCCAGACGACAATAATGAAAAAAAAATTATTAAATAAAAATGAAAGTCAAATTTGTAGAAAAAAAGTTTTTTTCCTAATAATTCCATGGAATTTTGATAAATATCCTAAAATATTTCAAATCCTTAAAAATCTTTGAAAATTGTAAACAAATTTTAAAGCTCTTGAAAATTCCAGGAAATTTGGAAAAAATTTCAAATACTTTAATTTTTTTTAATGTTTAAAAAAATTTAAATTCTTAAAAATATTCTTGGAAGTTTTAAAAATACCTTAAATACCATAAAAAATTATTAGGAAATTTCCATGTTTTCGAAACGAGTATGAAATAAAAAATGATTTATTGTTATTATTATTGAATATTAATTTCTACAAAAATATAAAGAAAGAATTTTCTAAAAAATAGTTATATATCTCCAAAAGAAAAAAAAGAATATGCAAACAAAAAAATTAATTTTCTTTAAAAATACGATTTTTCAAGAAAATACATGAATTTTCAACGAAATAGCTAAATTGTCAACTAAAAAAAGACAAACTTTCAAAAAAAGGGTTGAACCTTAAGTTTATTAAGTTTTGAAGATTTTTTTTACCGTATCACTACAGCTTATGAGTATGAATCGTGAAAAATATTATTTCGAATTGCAAGAACTTGAAGTTGCAATAAAAAAGTTGGATAAATTTGAAAACATCTTATCTGTAGGCAAATCAGAATGAAAGTTAAATAAATATATATTTTGAAGAAATGACATAAAAAATTCATGATTATGTTTCACATATTTTACAAAAATATTTTTGTTACTAAAAATAATATTTCAATTTTTCCAACTTTTTTGTTACAAATTAATGTTCTTGCAATTCGAAAAAAACATTTTTTACGATTAATACTCGTAAGCTGTTGTGATACGGTGAAAAAAGCTTCAAAATGAGCCCAAGAACATTGAAAAACGTTGACTATTTAGGAAGTTATTTAAAATTTAAGAAAACATTTAAATTTACACTATTTTTGCAATATCTACTTAACAAATAAGACAAATAGGCTTCACCCTGGGCTTATTTTAAACAGAATTTCGAAAACAATCAACCTTTTAAAGAGACATTTTTTCAGCTGCGGTATAATTGAAGCGAAAAATAAAAAATACGATTTTTATAAGTGAACCGAAACTTTTGAATGGTAGTTTATGTGCATTCATTTTCAAAATAGTTTTTTACATTCTCATGAGAGAAGGTATTATATTTATGTAAAATTTGACCCCCACCCCCAGATTTTGTCAAATGTCCACGTTTTGAGACCCCCTGAATCCGAAAAACAGGGTTTCACGAATGTGTCTGTCTGTATGTCTGTATGTCTGCCTGTATGTCTGTCTGTGAACACGATAACTTTTGAAAAAATTAATCTATCAGATTGGCCTTTGGTGCACTCTTTTAGTGTCCTAAACTAAAGGTCCAGTTCGTTAGCCAGATATTTTGGATAAAAATTCAAAAAGTGGGCACATTTTGAATATTTTTTAGACCACTTTTTTCAAAATTAAAAAATTCTCTGTACGGGTATTCATGGCATTTTAAAATTCGAACAATATATTATAATGACTTTTTTCATAAAATAAAAAATTACCAGAGTTATAGCATTTACAAAATTCCAAAAAACACACGAAAATGGACATTTTAGGCCAAATAACGCACGATATGAAAAAAAGTCAAGAAAATAAAAATGTAGCTTTTTGGATTCCCTACAAGATTATCTATACATTTTTTTAATTTATTTGAAAATTTAAAATTTCACATTTTGACAGCATACAAAATTATGAAAAATCCAAAAATTGCATTTTTCGTCCAAACTATGCAAAATACGGTAAAAGATGAAGAGACAAAAGCTGTGCATTTAAAAAAGATCTCTAAATTTGTTATTAAGCACTTTTTGATAGGATGTATAGTTTTGGTTCTAATCATGAAAAACATGATTAACAGTAAAAAACAAAAAAATCTGCCCGCTTCGTGGGCACATTCTAATTACAACGTTTGTCATTTAATTTCTTTTTGTTTCGTGTGTGGGGTTTCAAAAAATTTAATTAATAATTTGTTATTTTTTCATGTTAATACATTTTCTCACTAGAGAAGGTATTAGACTTGGGTAAAATTAGAACCCCCCCCCCCCCCCCCCCCCCCCCCCCCCCCCCCCCGCCTCCCAGTTTTTGTCAAAAATTCACGTTATGAGACCCCTTGAATTCGAAAAACAGGTTTTTACGAATGTGTCTGTCTGCCTTAATGTCTGTCTGTCTATGAGCACGATAACTTTTGAAAAAAATAATCTATTAGATTGGCCTTTGATACACTCTTTTAGTGTCCTAATCTAAATGCCAACTTCGTTGGTCAGCCATTTTGGATAAAAATTCTAAAAGCGAGCGTATTTTGAAAATTTTTGAGACAAAATTTTTTCATGATTCAAAAATTCTCTGTACCCTTGTTCATAGCACTTGAAAAGTAAAATGTTAATTTTCGAAAGCCCTACAAGATTATCATTACAACTTTTTGAATTATTTCGAAAAATTGATAATTCAAATTTTGATCAAACAAAAAGTAATAAAAAATTGTATTTTGCTGTCAAACTATGCAAGGTAGGAAAAACATTATGAGCCAAAGATTATGAACCCAAAAAGTATCTATAAATTTGTTGTTAATCACTTTTTTATAGTACACGCAGTTTTTGTTTTATTTATAAAAAAAAAAACAGTGAAAATACAAAACTTAGATTTTTCGAAACATGACACAAGCTAAGAAAAAATATATAGATAACATTTTTTTTATCGAAAGTAGAGAACAAAAATTTTTATTAATAGTTTTTTTATATGATTGGTAGTTTCTATTTTAATCGTGAATAACAACATTGAAAATAAAAAAATATATTTTTGGTAAAATGACACAAGATGTAAGAGAAAGGTTGTTTAACCCAAAAAAATAATTTCTTGATGAAACGCGTGGTTTTCATTTTGATCGTAAAAAATAACATTAAAAATAATTAAATTGACTGTTTAGAGATACGGCACAAGACAAATTAAAATATTCATAAGAGCGTATGTTCTAAAACGTAGCTACAGAATTCCCTTCACCTATTTTTTTTAATACGACAGGGTTTTTTTAACTTTTCGCATACCGAAATTTAACAGTTTTGTTAGTTTTCAAAAAGGCTTTTTTCTCATTTATATTTTAAAATTCAAAATACGAAAAATAAACAAAAATTATTATTCAGAGTATTAAAAGCGCACTTTCTGAATCAAGGAATTTGACACGCAAACATTAAAAAAAAATTAAAAACGCAGAAGCAAAATAGTTTTAAGATAATATATTATAAAATAAATATAATATTAAAAAAAAGACTGAAATGTACAATTTTCAATTAGTGTAGAAAATTTGTGATATAACATTTCCAAAATGAACTTATTTAAACTAACCACTTTCAAAATAAATCAGTTCTACATTTTGTACAATTATAATTCAATAAATTCAAAAATGAGTTTAAAATTAATTAGGAAAGAATTAAAGAAACTTCGAAAGAATTTGAGCAAATGCCTTCAAATTTAGGGTGAGTTTTAAAGACTTCAAGAGGAATGAAAGAAAAACTTTATCGAATAAATAGAATTGAGGAAATTTAGAAAAATGTAAGAAAAATTAGGATAAACTAATAATAATTTAGGGTGAATTCAAAATGAATGGCAAAAAATGTTTTCAAATTTTTTTAAACGGGACAATGAAATTTCATCTGTTTTAATACCTATGCAAGTTACGAATTATACTAATATACATTTATGGGAATCATATAAAATTTCATGGATAAACTCAAGAGCGAAGCACGAGATACGTGATGAGAATGTGTTCGTTAAAGCCAAAGGAGCTTTAACAAAAGAGAATTCACAATAATTAAATTACTGCTGTCGATACTTTTACCTTTAGTTTTAAGTAGTCTGTGCAGGAAAGTCGAGCGCGTAGCGCGGGGTGAATACATTATCGAGCGCGAAGCGCGAGATAAATATACTGTCGAGCCCGAAGCGAGCCGCGCGCTTAGCGTGCGATGAGAATGTGCTTTCGACAGTTAAAAGTATTTTACAGTGATTATTATTATATATATCTTGTAAAAATATATCTATTAATATAACACAATTATATTTTATTATTCATAAAAATTTATAGAAACAAATAAAGTTTATTTTTCTGTGTCTATTATTCAATTTCAAACGTAACGAGAGTTGTATTCTCGAACTGCTTTTAATAAATTCTCAGGATATTTAGCATTTTTATAAGCTACTTTATACTTAGCCCAAGTCGTTTTAAAATCGGCCTGAATAAATTCTATGCAATGCTCACTAAAAAATCCCAGGGCTTTGCCTGTTCTGCGACAGAAATGTAATACATGAAAAAACCCTGCATGAACTTTGGTGTAATAGATATCTCCAAGTTACAGTAGCTTTCTTGAAATGCAGAAACATTTTTTTAAAAGTTTGCTTTTTAAATCTTGAGAAAAACAAGAATCCAT
>NC_046662.1:36768637-36769982 GCF_010883055.1 Belonocnema kinseyi | reverse complement strand
TATGGAAAAATCTGAGTTTCGAGTTTTGATCAAACACTACTATCTTCGCAAGAAAACGATATCCGAGACCAAGGCCAAGCTGGGTAAGTATTACCCGGACTCGTTGCGGACTCGTTGCGGCCGTACGAGCACAGTTGATGCTGAACGATCTGGGCGCCCAAAAGAGGTCACTACACCAGAAAATGTCGAAAAAATCTATGATATGATGTTGAATGATCCCAAAGTGAAATTGAGAGAGGTAGCTAATGCTGTAGGCATATCATTGGAACGTGTGGGCAATATCTTGTATTCAGTTTTGGGTATGAAGAAGCTCTGCGCGCGATGGGTGCCGCGTTTGCTCACAGTGGACCAAAAACGAATTCGTGTGACAACTTCCCAGCAGAATTTGGCATTATTTTGACGTAAGCCGACCGAGTTTTTGGGCCAATTCATCTCCTGAGTCAACGCAACAGGCAAAGCAGTGGGTTTCACAGGGCCAAAGTGCTCCGAAGCGTCCAAAAACGCAACAATGTGTCGGAAAGGTTATGGCCTCCGTATTTTGGCATGCACATGGCATAATATTCGTGGACTATCTTGAAAAAGGTAAAACCATAACCGGAGCATACTATTCATCATTATTGGACCGATTGAAAATCGAAATCGCTGAAAAACGACCGCATTTGAGGAAGAAAAAATCGCTTTATCATCACGACAATGCGCCTGTTCATTCATGCTTAGTTGCACAAGCAAAATTGCATGAAATCGGCTTCGAATTGGTTCCTCAGCCACCATATTCACCAGACCTGGCCCCCAGCGACTATTACTTGTTCCCTAACCTGAAGAGATGGCTCACCAGTAAGCGTTTTGACTCAAATGAGGAGCTCATAGCTGAAACTGAGGCGTATTTTGGAGACCTTCCGATCGAGCACTTTTCGGACGGTATCAAAAATTTAGAAAATCGTTGGCCTCGCTGTATCGACCTAAAAGGAGAGTATGTTGAAAAATAAAATCGACTTTGGCCAAAAAAAACGTCTCCGTGTTTCATTTTTCAAAGACTTATCAGACTGCCTAGTATGTAAGTTTTTGATATATAAGAGTCCTTTTATATTTTACAATCAGATCGTGCTTTGCCTTTTGAAGTTTATCTATGAACAGATTGAAGTCAACAATGACTGAAGGAAAAGTAACATACTTTTCGCCACTAAGCTTGTCTGATAAGACTTTGAAATGTTGCAAGTATTTGGTTGCTTCTTGCAAAACACAGCATTCATGGGAAGTAATAAGCAAATGTTTTAATTCCATGTAGTTTTGACATAGCATGATCAATGCTGCCTTCATTCCAAAGGCTAGCATTAGCATTCGAATG
>NC_046662.1:36767012-36768537 GCF_010883055.1 Belonocnema kinseyi | reverse complement strand
TTTTGGTTTTGTGAAAAAAGTCTTTGGGATAAATTGTTCGCCTTTTTGGATACTATGAATACCCGTGCAGAGACTGGGGGGGGGGCGGTAAATTTTACGCAAATCTAATACCTTCTCTGATGAGAATGTAAAAAACAAGTTGCTTGACAAGTGTCAAATTTACTTGACACCGTTCGGTTGAACTAATGCTTTTGTGGAAACAAATATTTTCTTTCTTGTTAGTATATGTAATTAAATATTAAAACATTTTCCTATTTTTTCAGGTTTAAATTTAGTTTTCAAGTTTCGAGTATGTCTGGGTCAAACTTGAAGGAAATTCGGCATTATTAGAATTAAAAAGAATAAGAAATTGGAAAAATACAATAATAATTCTTGAATGCAGAAAAAAACAATACAAAATTGCTGAAATTGTGACTACCAAGAAAAAACTCTGAGTTAGTGAGATATCAGTACATTTTTATAATATCTATAACTCATACGAATCTCATGGCTGATAGAGTTTATCCAAAATTATATATGTTGAATCGATGATAGGTGTACGTTTGACCATCATTGTAATCATGTTGATCCCACCCGTGTAGAAATAACCCCATTTGGCCCTATTACAAGTCGGGCACTAATCGGGGACTAGTCGGATTATTAATTTTGACAAAGTACCTAGTCGGGGACTAATCGGGAACTAGTTGGGCTTTTTGTTGTCAAAATTTCAGTTGGGGCCTGGTCGGTGGTTGGTCAAGGACTAGTCGGGCCTTTTTGTTCACTAATTTCCGTGCGGGTAATCTTCAGGCTCTGGTCGGGAGCTAGTGGGTCTCTGGTCGGGTTATTCTTATGTTTGAGTTTTCGGCGAGGTTTTATCAAATGAGGTATATCTAAAAAAGCGTAATGATTTTTTAATTCTAAAACACTAAGGATATATTTAACAATAATTTTACATCGTTTTTTGGAGAAAAGATTGATTAATGTTAAATTCATCTCAAATATACTTAATAAATAATTATTAAGTTAATAATTTTGTACGAAAATCAACTTTTTATAAAAATAACGATCAAAATCTTCAAAAGGACGTAATCTTATTTTTTTGTAGTATTTTTTAGAAAATTGCGAATTTCTAGGAACATTTATAAATAGTTTTGTATGGAATTTTAAGAAAATCCATACTGGAAAAAATATATATAGATGTGGGTAAAAAGTCTGCCGAAAGTCATAAGACTCTAAATTTGTACAGATGCTTATTTTTAAATTGATCTGAAAGATTTGCCATATGTAAATAAAGTCTAATCCTTCATGTAGTTGAAATTGGAAAGAGAAAAAGTTTTTGATTAATCAGTGGACAACAGTTCAGATTTCGCTACCACCTTCACTTGAGTCTTGCGGTTCTGGACTGGCAACCTTGAAGGAAATCCGCAATGGCGCGACGTGCCGTCTCTCGCGCAACAGAAATGACGCGTCGAGTGTTTAAGACAGCAGTTCACACGTAACGAAGCATAATTACTTGGAGCAAAGATTAACTGTGACCAACATGGCG
>NC_046662.1:36760705-36766912 GCF_010883055.1 Belonocnema kinseyi | reverse complement strand
TATTCACTCGTCAAAAACTTGTGAAGATCAGAAGCGGTGGAACCTTTTTTTCTGGGTGGGGGCAGGGGCGTAGACTTATAATATTGAATGGTACCATTTTATCACGGTATAATAGTATCATATTATGTAAAAATTGCGCATAAATAATACATCATGAGTAAACAATAAATAGTTAATAATAAATAATAGCAAATGATAAATATAGCTATAAAATTCATATTGTCAACCATTTAAATGATTTTACAAAGACTTTTATAATTTCCCAAAGGTTTCACAAAAATTTTAATAATTTTACAAATATTACCAAATATTAAAAAAATATTTAAAATTTCTCAAAGATTTCTCTCGAGATTTCTAAAGATTTTATAAAAATTTTACAAAGACTTTAATAATTTCCTAAAGGTTTCACAAAAATTTAAATAATTTTACAAATATTACCAAATATTAAAAAAATATTTAAACTTTCTCAAAGATTTCTCTCGAGATTTCTAAAGATTTTATAAACATTTCACAAAGATTTAAATGATTTCTGAAAGATTTCACAAAGGTTTAAAATATTTTACAAAGGCTTCACTTAATTCACAAAGATTTCTGATGGATTTCAAAAATTGCACCCAAATTAAAATTATTTCCTAACGATTTCACAAAGATATCAATGATTCCCAAGGATCTCACAAAGATTCGAATAATTTAACAAAATGTTACAAAATATTTGAAATTTTACAACATTTTTGAAATGTTTCATAAAGATTTCGTAAGATCTCAGAAAGATTTGAATGATTTCCTAAATATTTCTAAAATTTCACAAATATTTCGCAAAGATATCGGTTAGAATTAAAAGATTTCACAAAGACTTCAATTACTTCACAAAGATTTCTGTTAGATTTTAAAGTTTTCACAAAGATTTCAATAATTTCCCAAAGATTTCTAAAATTTCACTAAGATTACTAAATATTTCAAATATTTCGCCAAGATTTTCTAAGATTTCACAAAATCTTAAAAATATTTCTTAAAGATGTTTGAATGATTTAAAATATTTTTACAGATATTACCAAAAATATTTTTAATATTTCACAAATATTTCCAACGATTTTAGGAAGATTTAACAAATATTAGAATGATTTTCAAAAATTAAATTTAAAAAAAAATATTTGAAAAGTTTTTGATAATTTAAAAGATGTTGCATAGATTTCAATTATTTTCCAACGATTTTTAATGATTTTCCAAAGATATTAAATATTTCGCAAGGACTGCGGGTATATTAAAAATATTTTACAAAGACTGCAATTATTTCATAAAGATTTCTGGTAGATTTAAAAAAATTCAAACGATCTGATGAATTCAATCTTTCGATTTCAGAAAGGTGCAAATTAATACTTTCCCCCCCCCCCCCCCCCTAGTAGATTTATGGAGGAGACATAGCCCCCTGTGCCCCCTAGGGCTCTGCCGCCTCTGGTATGAATTCATCCCTATTACGCCTTATTATACATTAATACGTCCCACTGTAAAACCAAGAGATGTCTTTTTTTACGGTATCATTTACCTGAATCTAGCCCTAAAACAGTACTTTGTTTTTACAGTGCATATTGCAAGAGTATTGCAGCAATATAATTCACTAAAACAGCAGAATTATTCTCTGATGACGAATATCTTGGGTAGGTTTTCGAATTCTGCGTCAATTTTAGTTTAAACTATTTCATTATTTATTTACTAACCAATTTCGAAAATAATTTTTGGCATGGCTGATCCAAAATAAAACCTTTTTGCGTCTTGCACTTTTTTAGTACGGCAAATCTTTTGCAATACACAGCGTTATAAACAAATGATTTTTTAAACAAAATTGCCATATTTTCATAGTGTTACCTTAGAATCTATTGCTCAGAAAAATTTAAAACTTGTAAACTCTCTATATCGAGGATAGATCTCTTGAGAGGAAAAAGAAATCTTCCGATAGAATAAAGTAGGAAATCGTTTAGACTTTAGACTCTTCATTTAATAATAAACAATAACCCTGATTAATGAGTGTCATAATATTGCTTCAAATTGTTGAAGAACGTTTATCTAGCATTAATAACATAATTTGTTGTTTATAATTTGTTTTTCTGCATTGTTTATAACAATTTATATGAATAATGACCCTCAATAACCACAATTGACTTGCATTTTTTTAAATTATCCTTGACACATGATTAAACTTTTCACAGTTGTGATATTTTCTTGTACTAAGAGCCATTATTTATCCATGGTCTTATAAATAATGTATTTTTTATGAATATACGCTCTCTTAAAAGCCACAATTTCCAAGTTATTATCGATTACCTTGTTTTATATACTGAATTTTACCATAAACAATATAATTATCTTGGTTAGCATTTTCGATACCTGGGCCTTATTGTTTGTAACTATTCATATTAATAAAAACACTCAATTAAGAAAATCGACTTTTTCCTAATTTTGTTATTAATCTATGGCACAAAATAAAACTTTTCTCTCACGTGATATTTTCTCGTATGATGAGCCATTATTTATTCACGGCCTTATAAACAATATATCTTTTATAAATATATGTTCCCTTGATAAAAGCCACAATTTTCAAGTTATTAGCGGTTACCTTTTTTTATATCGTTAATTTTACTGTGAAAATATAATTATGTTTGGTAGCATTTTTCGGTATTTTTCTGTGAAAATGTTCATTTTGTGAAATAGATCAATAAAAAAAATTAAGAAAAAATCGATTTTCGTAATTGATCGTTTTTTTAATGACACTAGTTATAAAAATTAAGGCGCGGATATCGAAAATGTTACCAGATCTAATTATATTGTTTATGGTAATATTCAGCGTATAAAAAAAGTAATCGGTAATAACTTGATAATTGTAGCTTTGCAGGAAGCGTATATTTGTAAAGAATACATTGTTTATAAGGCCTGAATAAATAATGACTCGACGTACGAGAAAATATCACGTGAGAGAAATGTTTTTGTTTAACCCTTAACTGGCACAACTCCTTTTTATCACGTAAATGGCACAACGGGTATTATTCACCCCACGTCTTCAAACATGTCTCGCGCAGCCGGTATTGAATATTTTTGCACAAAAAAATTATTTAATGTAGTTTAAGGTATGTTTTTTAGAGTGGAATGAGTTTTATAATCATTAGTTGAATTTAAGTTAGTTATAAAGTATTTTGAAAAAAGTGAGTGTTTTTACTTTAAAGTTCATAACTCGCATATTTTTAAATATTTTTACCAAAAAATTTAGGGTTATACTTTTGAGATGCTACACTTTAAGAAAAAAATTACTGAATTATCGATGCTTCCAAAAAAGGTATTTATTTTTCAAAATGAAAACTCGATTTTATGGTCAAATAAAACACCATATTTTTCCATGTTCAAATCAATTCATATTTATTTGCATGTACAAAAATAGTTACTAAAAAAATAAAAAATACAAAACTAACATATAAAACAGTTTCCCAAAGTTGTAATTACTCTTTCAAATCTACACAGTCACTGCAAAGGCCTGCGCGGTGCTCATCACACATCGGGCGATAACACGCGATTGCAAGGGATTGCTTGTTCACGAAGCAAGCGTCACTTTAAATTGTAGGCCATCTACAAGAGCAAGAGATTATAAAATAACGAAAAAAAATGTATGTCACTTTAGACGATAAACTTACCTTGGGAATTGAACCTAAAATCATCAATATCAATAGCAAAAATTTTGGTTGAAAATCACTTTTTTCTCACTGACAGTACAACGGGTAATGAAGGCCCCCAAGTTTTACAAGGTCTACTTTGAGCGAGTACCCAACGTATGCTGAGGTTTTCCGCTCTATACTAACCCACTTTACCTTTATTTAGTGATGTCAATTACTGGTAAAAGTCGACACGTGGTCCATTTTCTCGAATTCAGTACGGTTAATTCGATCTCAAAAATGTGTTGGGGTATCGCTTACCCATAGTGCTAGTGGACGGTAAATGTCATAGGTTAATAAAATAGTTAAGGAAAAATCTATTTTTTGAATTGAGCGTTTTTGTTAATAAGAATAGTTATAAACAATAAGGCGTAGGTATCGAAAATGCTAACCAAGCTAATCATATTGTTTACTTTAAAATTAAGGATATAAATAAGGGTAATTGCTAATGATTTAAAATTTGAGACTTTTAGTGGAGCGCATATTTATAAAAAATACATTGTTTATAAGGCCGTTAATAAATAATGACTCGTCGTACGAGAAAATATGACGAGAGTGAAAAGGTCAATTCTAGTCATTGAGGGTCATTATTCATATGAATTGTTATAAACAATTTAGCAAAAGAAATTATGAACACCAAATTATGTTATTAATGCTAGATAAAGGTTTCGCAATAATTTGAAGAAATATTATCACACTGCTTGATCTGGAAGATTGTTTACTAATAAATAGAGTCTGAATGATTTCCTCTTAAAAGAGCAACTTTTCAACAACAATTTAAGGAAAGAAGTTTTTATTCGATCGGAAGATTTCTTTTTCCGCTCATGAGATCTATCCTCGATATAGAGAGTGTACAAGTTTTTAATTTTTCAGAGAAATCAATTCCAAGATAACACTGTACAAATATGGCAATTTTTTCATAAAAAATCATTTGTTTATAACGCTGTACATTGCAAACGGCTTGTCGTACGATAAAGTGCAAGAAGCAAAAGAGTTTTGTTTTTGCTCAGCCATACTAAAAATGATTTTCCACATTTTTTGTAAATGAACAATGAAATTGTTTAGAAAATTGTTTGAACAAACATTGACCCAGATTTCGAAAACTTACCCAAGATATTCGTAATCAGGGGCCTTTTTTTGACATTTTGAAAAAAGCAATTTCGGGGACTTATATTATTCCATACACCGGAGTAAATAGGTCAATTTTAGGAGAACAAAGTGTAGACATTTTATTATTTATAATAATAATTAAATAATAAATAATACGAAGTGTTTCGTCGACCCGAAATTCGGGATGACTATGTCATATACCCTTTTCCAACTCCCTCAATTTTTTGCGACTACCTAGACACAGCCCAAATTTTAAGTTTAGCATCAACTATTATAGTAAACTTTCAGAGTGTTGTACTTTATGAGCAATAATTATTGTTACAAACATTAAATATGGTTCTAGAAATAGTTGAAGTTAAACGAGAGACTAAACTATACTTACAACTAAATGAATAACGTGAACATTTTATAGTAAAAAAAAATAATTTTTCTAATTAAATCTGCAAGAAAGATTTCTTTAAAGTTAGTTAATGAATTAATTATCAAGATTTTAGAACGAAGAATAGCAACTAATATTATTATTGCGACAATTACACGTGTTATAATTTTTAGTTATTTTTGCTGAAAGTACATATAAAACACTCATCAGTTACATCAAATTCCGATAAAGTATTTGATAATTTATCATAATTGTCGCAGCTAGCTATTTTTGAAATTATTTTACGTAATTATACGTTTTATACGTTTTTCTTTTCAGCAGGAGTGCTTCATGTCACGTTTACCCATGCCAATATCAGGCCGCACAGTGGGCAAAAAAAACGTCTGTTGACGAATTGATCATTTTTAGAAGACAATTGTTATCCAATTTAAACGTATTTTTTAAAATTATATTTAGAAAATAAAATTACGTATCAAAAAGTTATTATTATTTTATTTATTTTTAATTTCGAGTTTTAAAGTCTATTTAAAAAAAAAACTTTTATTCATTCAAAAATGCCTAAAAGACACGAAGCAAATATCTGTAAAAATATTTAATAGCAGTGCATATGTTTTAAAATTGATTAAATTTGTTATAGAAAATAGTTTTCATTTTTAAAAACAATTGTTAAAAAAAATTATTATAATTTTATATATTCATAAATACATTTTTTTGGCTATTGAGCATTTAAACTTCGTTCTTCTAACGTAATCAACCGTGATAAAAAAAATGTTTAACTTTTTTTAGACAGTTCAATAACGATCCAGCACTGTTATTGTTATTAATAATTATGCTTTATCAGGTTTTCCCACTTAAATTTTTGCTTCAAGACGAGAAAAGTTATTTCTTAAAATTATCGTTTATTTAAAATAATATAGATACCTTTCTAGTTTTTATAGAACTTTCAACGAAAAATCGTCTGTCACAGTGCGATACCGTCATAGGGGCCATCCATATATTACGTAATCATCATGGGGGGGGGGG
>NC_046662.1:36759930-36760676 GCF_010883055.1 Belonocnema kinseyi | reverse complement strand
GGGGGGGGGGGGTCAGCTTTATGATTACGAAGGTTTACATGGAGGGATTTGTATGATTGATTACGCAATCATATGTTTACGTTGCTATTTTCATAAATCTCTTCTTGAGATGATAGCGCCATTTGAATTTCTGAATTCCAATCATTGAAAGGAGCGTGATTATTACTTTATAGGTCCTAAAGATGAGTACGCGATCAAGAGGGGTGGGGGCAATCAAATGATTATGGTTGATTACACCGGGCAGGGGATCAAAAATGAGTGAAAAATGAATTGCGTAATATATGGATGGCCCCATATTAAATCTTTATTTTTCTGGAACAGAATAATTTTTTTGGATGAAATCTTATTTATTCTTATTCAGCCTTCCCATATCTCGCGAGGAAGTTTTTATAATAAAATATTTTTTGATCATACTTTTTGGCTTCAATTTAGAAATACTTTAGCTCGGGAGTAAACTTTTGATTTATCTTTTTGCATGATGATTTCGATTTTACAGAATTGATTTCGCTCTCCTGAAAAATTCCAATTTTGTTGGTTACAAAAGTGCTGTAACCCTTCACTGAAAGAAATGAATTGCTGGTACAATCATATTGCACGTTAGAGCAGCCATCGATATGTCTATTCCAGTCATACAGATTGCGGATCTAACCCGCAATATAACTGTATCAGTAATTCATTTCTTTTGGTGTTCAATTATCCTTTGATTTGATATTTATTTAAGATAACCCAACAGTTTACACCAATTA
>NC_046662.1:36745395-36759830 GCF_010883055.1 Belonocnema kinseyi | reverse complement strand
GAGGCTTTTGCTGGATCGTCATATTGATTCCTTTACAGACTGTAACCACCTATCTCACGGTTGTGAGACGTGGTTATGGCTGAAATTTTACCGCGATTTCGCCGGAAGCGGGTGCATATTTTCAGATTAGCACCCGCTCCCGGCGAAAT
This sequence comes from Belonocnema kinseyi, assembly GCF_010883055.1. Lineage (NCBI taxonomy): Eukaryota > Metazoa > Arthropoda > Insecta > Hymenoptera > Cynipidae > Belonocnema > Belonocnema kinseyi. The sequence goes on along the minus strand of NC_046662.1, from coordinate 36,759,681 downwards.
CCTGCGGTTGTCCTTAGGACAAATTTTTAATTATATATATATATATAATCTATGTATTAAAAGTAGTCGTATTCGCAGCATAATTCTCGATTAATTATATAGAGTCCATACTTATTACAATTCCATTTTATTATTATTTTAATTTTTACTTTATTTCTCGCTACTAAACTGTATTCTTTTACTATTTTAGAAACTTGACTTATTGGTGTCTCAAACAGATCTAATATATCTCCGGAGTGTGTACAAAAATTATAAATTATAAATTGTTCATAAAAATTATAATTTTGATGTAACATGTACACCAAAGATTAATATTAATAAGCTTTCAAGAAACTGTAATGAGAAAAATCACTTTTAAACGAAGAAATATTTATTTGTGTCATTATTGTTTATAATATTTGTTATTAATAATCAATGTTTTTCATACAATATATATGCTGCGGTAATATGAAAATAGAGTAGAAAAAGCACTTACTCATGTAAAAAAAATTACAGTTACGTATTTATATAATAGGTCAGTTATGTATAAATTTTGAAAATTTAATTTTCAGTTGTACATCTTGATTAAATATAAGTATTGACATGCTTCCAAGAGAATTTATTGCAAAACGCGAAAATTTCCCCGAATAAAAGTTCCTTTGGGTATTAGTTTAAGATATTTATTATAAACAATTAAATATATTTCTTGTTAAACATGACAAATCTAATACAGAATATGAGTCATTTTATCCTCAATTTTATGTAAGAAATCAGTATTTTCAACATTTGCGCACTATACTGAAGTAGTTCTTGATATAAATTCTTTATAACAATTAACGTGTACATTCAATTAATTATTTATGTTTCTAAGGTACATATTTATGAATTCTTATAAATAGCGAGTTTTTTTAATCTGTTTTAATTAAAAAATCCAATTTTTGAAATTGCTAATTTTGTCAATATATTTTTTCATGAATTGTTGCACAAGAAATTAGATTAAAAAATCAAACAGTTTGACGACCAAAAATGCAACAAATATAAACGTATAGAAGAATTCTACTCTCTATTAGACAATCGCGTAATAATTTGTTATCATAACCCATTATGACGCATTACTACGCGTTATTCAGCATTATTACGCGAATATTACGCGTCAAGTATACGGAGTAATATGCGTGTGAATTTCCCCTAAAAGCCAAGAGGTACTGAGCATATGGAAGTTGTTTACAAAAAGATAAAAGAAAAAGGAAAGAATCGACATTTGTTTGCTATTTACACATTAACCTACAATTTTAAACAATAAGAATTTAAAAGTCGAGTTTGCTTTTTAAAATTTTTTTGAATTCCTTTTTGAAAATTTTCATGTTTTTGAATTGCTTAAACAGGAAATATAAATCATACGATATATCTTCAAAAGTGATTCGATTCAATCAGAGGTTTGGGAAGTATGCGGTGTTTTCAACAACATCGGGTTTCAAAATGAAAAATCATGTAACTCCCTGATTTTTTTTTATTGTTGAAAACCATTTACGATGAAAAAAATTATTTATATTTTGCTCAAACTTTTCAACCCAAGTACTGGAATACAATTTTTCGGTTGAGGTTAATAGAATTATATATAAGGGCACATCTTTTTTTTACAGGTGGTGACCCTTTGAGCAGATCCAATTACAGTATTGATCGTGATTTTAGATTACATGTCACTTCCCAATTATACATTTGTCCAGGCATGGATGGTTTAAGAAAAGTAATAAATGAAGAATATGTAAAACTAAAAAACTTATATCATACTTCTCGCATCTACGACTCCGACGACACCGACGACGACAACTATTCTGCAACCATGAATCTTCCCTATTCTGTTTTCGCCTACTATTGTGCTACGTTAGCTTATGCAAGATTATTGAAATTAGTGAATGAAACGATGCTATCATGCTCATCACAATTATCTCCTTTGACAGACGACGAACAAAAGTTTTTGGCCTGCCTCGAAGATAATAGTGTCCAAACAGAGATGTTAAATTCGTATCTCGGTGGCTTTGGCTCTATTAGGACGGTTAGTGGACATATTTTGAAGTTCAAATTTTTAAATCCAACTTATATGGCAAGCAGCAACGGTGTCATCGGGTGGTTTGGCAGAGTTTCTAAGGATACCCACCTTTTTTATAAAACCTACCCATGTTTGGCAGTGTTTGTACAGGCTATGATACAAGATCTCAAATACACAGCAGAGATTGCTGATTCAACGTGGGATTTACCTGCAGATATTAGGCCCACTGAGCCTGGAGCTGGTCTACCTACTCAGAATTTGTTAGGTTATCAAAGAGCAGTGAAACTTACAAGAAATCAAGTTCAGTTTCTGAATTGTGCAGGTGTTACATTATCTTCATCAGTATGTTTTGATAATAAAACTCTCCCTCTGCTCTTAGAATTAATTCATAATGTGGATTCTTGCGTCTCTATATATAGTGACAGACATTGTAATAGAAAATACCCAATCGAAAAACTTAGTTCAAGTGGATCCTTAGCACAATGTGTAACCACCGACCATCATTCAACTTCTCTATCATGTGATTCTCATTGCTACTACAATATTGATAAAAATATAGGGCTCTTGGGTTCAATTTTCCATTATCGCATCCATCATCAATGGGAAGAAAATCCTAAAAATACTGAAACAGTAAAAGCAACTTGGAGTATTTACGATTTTAAAAATTATACAGAAGTGCCAAAAAAATGGACCGAAATAATTAACAAGCAAAGAAAGGAAGAACCCAGTTTATTAAACAGCGGATTATTTATATTAAGACATAATTTAAATATGAACTATGCATTTTTCTCCAATTTTAAAGAGTATTTAGGCAAAGCAACGATCAGTGTGTGTGACTCATTTAATACAAATAACAAAATATTTCCAGGATGTGATGGCTTTAGAGCAATAGTGGAGATAGAATATAGACGTCTCTATTTAACCAACGATTATTTTAGAATGCGTGTTCCCTTCTCTGCCTTTGCTTATTATTGTGCAATATTTGTCTATCTGAGATTCGACTGCTTCATGAATTTTCGTTTCATTTCTAAATCATTAAGAAGCATGCTATCTGCATTAAAAGAAGGATATAAATTGAGCTGCCATAATCTAGAGTTACTCACTACATATCTCAAAGGTTTTGGCGACACTGACATTTATGACCACGAATCTTCAATAAGGTGCTCATTTTTCAATTTCAAATTTGTGGAAGGTGGATGGTTTGGAAAAGTATCAAAAGATACTCACTTTCTGTACAAATCATATCCATGTCTAGCAGTCTTCACACAAGCCATGATTCAAGATCTTAAATTTACGAATGGTGTGGATGTCGAGAACTGGGATTTGCCACTGGAAATCAGACCTGCTGAAGAAAATGCCGGATTTCCTACAACAAACATGTTGGGTTATCAGCCAGCTGTAAAACTGAGTACTGATCAAGTTACATTTTTAAATGCATATAATATAGAAAGGAATAAAAGCCTGATTTTATACGAATTAATTTACAGTATCCAGCGCATAATAATGAGATCACACTCTGACGGCCCAAGAGACGAATTTGATTGCAGTACCAAAGGATCGCAGGGTCAACTTGTAATAATAAAGCCTGAGGTAAATACTGATACACTGAAATCTAAAAGTAATTGGAAAGTTCTATGCCCCATTGAATTACCGGACAGTGTTACTTCTTTGGGCTCCTTGTTCCAGTATAGAGTTCATCATCAGTGGGAATTAAACTGCGAAAAAGAAGGCACTGTAAAAGCAAACTGGAGTATCTACGATTTTAAAAACTTCACTGAAGTGCCGAATTCATGGGCGAAAACTGCAAATACATTTCGGGATAAAGAACCAGATTTTTTAAAACTATCCGAATCCGATGGATTATTCGAAGTCGATATAAAGAATCCGGACAATGTATTTACCAATTTACATTTGAAAGGCTCAAAGTGGCCTTGACAGATTATATTTCATTTAGAATGTGTTATCGAGGAACAGATGACTGAGTAATGTGCTCTGATATTCATAATAAAAATTTCATACTAAAAAAATTAAACAGTTTTGAACATTTATTTAAGGATAAGTAGCAGGTTCTTTAAGAGATTCATATATTTATTTATACCTTTTTTGTAATTTTTGTTCAGGCAATTTACTCTTTTTTTAATCAAAATAATTCCTTTTTACAGGGAAAGCTTCTTGAAAGTGAAAATTTATTAGAACAATTAATAATGATATACATTTTTATTATAATATAAAAAAAATGTAAAAAACTGATTTTATAATTTTGATTAGTAATATATTAGAATTTGAAGAAAAATATAATCGTTAATATTTCAATCGAAAGAGATGTTAAGTTTGATTCAGAAACAATTAAATTCAGTAATAAAATGTCAACAATATAGTTTATTTCTCAACCAATAAAAAGTTTTTAATGTTAATCCAAACAGTTGCAATTTAAATGAAAAAATTATGAAATTTCTACGAAAAAGATGAATTTTCTAGTCAAAAAGAAACATTTTCGGAAAAAATCATGAATTTTCATCCGAAAAGAAAAGTTTTCGGTCATAAAAAACAATCTTAAGCAAATTATAATTTGAAGGGAAAGTTCATTTTTAATATAAAATTAAAATTTTATTCTGTAAGTTACAGTGTTTATTTGCTTTCAGGTTATATTAGTTACATAAATACATTTCTAATCAGAACATTTCTAAGAATTTTTTATCTTACAAAACTTTACAAGATTTTTGGAAAAATTTGACTCTGTTAAACAAATATTTAAGACTTTTTAAAACTAGGATTTTTTTTTTAATTTTCCACTAATCTTCCGTATATTCTCTTCAAATTAATGTTTCATAATCAAGAATCTCGTAATTCCCATAAATCTTAAGAATATTTTTTTTAATATCTTTAAAACTTTAAAATCTTTAAACACTTTAAAATTTTATTTTCAAATACTTTACTGAATTAAAGACGTGTGCTGACCGAGTAATATTTTGGAAAAGTATTTTATCTACAATTGACATAGCCAACTGTAAAAAATTTATCAGAATGGTTTTAGAAATGCTGGAAGCTTTTAGAAAATTGCTTTTAGAAAATTACTTTTAGAAAATTCTCTGTGACCTCATTTTAATTATTTCTTATTAACTGATGTATACCATAGTCTCAATACATTGTTTAACTAAATTTGTCCTCTAAATATTTTTTTAAATCCTAAGTTTTCCTAAAATTTAAAAAAGAATACTGTAAAATTAAGTAAATTTGCCGTAAAATTTTTCAAATCCTTTTTCGACAATTTTTGAAATCTTAGAATGTTTTTTAATCTGAAGAAACCTTTTTTTTCTCTTTGAACCTTTCAGAATTATTAAACCGTCTTCATTTTTTGTTCGTAATCATCAAAAATCCACATTTTATTTTAAACTTGTTGAAATATTTTTAAGTGTAAAATTATTTTTGTATTTTTTGAAAACTTCCAAATATCTCTTAAACATATTCGAATTTGTTCAAAAATTTGTAATCCTGAAATGCGTTAACATATTTTAAAATATTTTCTTTAAATTTATTTTCAAAAGTTTCAAAAAAGTACAATTTGTTAAAAAAAATTTGAAAACTCCGAATTTTTAAATATTTTTTATCTTTTCAAAACTTCTAAAACTTTGAAATATCTTTTGAAATAATTCAAAGTTTTCCTCAAATTTGTTTAAATCCTGTAAATACAAAAAAATTGTCTTAAAATCTTCCAGATTCTTTTTAGACATATATTTATTGAAATCTTCAAAGCTAAAAATTAAACGTAAGTCAATAAAAATTATCCCAATAATCTTATTGACGGTAAGGGTAATGTTTCTTGTCGCCGATACCGAGAATACCGGTAGCAATGATGTTTACAAACATTCATAAATCAATTGTATCATGATATAAAATTACTTATTTGGAAGTTTTGATTTACTAAATCGGTGATGCTGAAAATTCGTAATCTTTATTAATAGATAAATACATACAATCTCACTTAATATTGAGAAATGAAGTTTTAGAGTTGAAATTCCCTATTTGGAAATTGCGATTTACAAAATCGCTGAAAAATTAAAAGAAAAAACTGCCACATAAAGGCTTATTCACGCGGCATGGCAACGAGTCAGGTATTCAACAACAATGAGTGTAAGATTTTCGAGAATTTCGTTCCATAAATTTTATTAGACCAGCATCATCAATCGCCCGCTTGTTGCTCCATTAAAAAAAAGACTGTTTTTTAACTAGTTATATTTTTAAACAAACAAAAATTAATATTTCTACAAGAGATAGAGTCTATACAAAACAGTTTAATTTTTAACACTAAAATTTTAATTTTCAACAAAAAAGTTAATTTTTAACCAAAAAAGTGGATTTTCTACAAAGAAGATTAATTCTCTACCAAGGAAAAAATTTCAACTGACAAAAAAATAACTTTTTAACAAAGTAGCACAACGTTTAACCAAGTTGCTGCATTCAACCAAAAAAGATAAATTCTGAATGAAAATGGTAATAGTTGGCATTTCAATTTAAAACAATTTTAATTTAAATAAAAAATAGCTGAATTCATTTTTAAAAAAAACGAATTTTCAACAAAATAGTTCTCGACCAAAAAAGTGAATTTTCAGCGAAGAAGATTAATTTTTTACTTTGTACATGGCTTGTCGGCTTCGCATCATCAGTGACAGACAGACGCCATCGTAGAAAATACATTTTCGGATTCAGGGTGTCTTGAGACGTGGAGATCCGCTGAAAAACTGTGGTGTCAAATTCCGGACAATTCTAATACTTTCTCAATCATAAATGATAAGAATGTAAAAAAGCATATTACAATAAGTAATAATAATCTGGTTATACATATGTTCGAATGAGTGATTAATCACATTAAAATATATGGAAAAATATATTGCAAGAGAAAATATACTACAAAAAATCAAAATAAAATTTTTTGCCATTATAAATTTTTAATTATTTTTTCATTCTTAATAAATATATAGTGCATACATTTTTTATATAGAAATTAATTTTATTTAAATGTTTAAATGGTTCAAAATCTAGAAAATAGTCCATTATTGAATTTTTTAATGAAAATTATTTTAATAGTTAATAATTATTGTAAATTTGCGAAGTATCGTACAAAAAAGTGATTGGAAATACATTCTTTGTTGATTCCGTAATAAAATTGAGCCTATATTTTTCGAAAAATGGCCAAACTCTTAATTTGCTTATGAAAGTAGTTTAAATAATCAATCTTAAAAATTTGGAAAGTATAATTAATGGGAAATAAGGTCTTAGTTAGGTTTTTAAAAAACTTACCCTATTCGTTGAAAATAGCCAAATTCAGAATTTTTAAATTAAAGTTGTTGAAATAATTAATAATTCTTGTAAATTTAACAAATAACTTGAAAAAGGATCATCGCAAAGACAATCCGAGTTAATTCCGTAAACAAATTGTGTTTATTAATTGAAAAACATACAAACGTTGAATATGTTTATGAAAATTGTTTGAATGATTAATAATTATTATAAATTTACAAAGTATCGTAGGCAATTCTCATCGAGACATTGTTTACTCGGTAAACAAATTGAGTCTATTATTTAGAAAATAGCTAAAGTCTAAATTTGCTTATAAAACTTGTTTAAATAATAATACTTGGGAATTTACAAAGTAACACAGGAAAAAGTCACCGGAAAGATATTCTGAGTTCAGCCCTTAAAAAAATTCTGCCTTTTCCTTGAATTCTTAAAGCGTCATAGAAAAAAAACATTGGAAAGAATTTGCAAAGCAACATAGAAAAGAGTCATCGAATGGAAATTCTTAGTTGACTTCGAAAACAAATTAACTCGTAGAAGCAAACCAGTATCTTAATTTTTAATCGAAAATGTCTAAATAATTAATATTCTTGTAAATTTGCAAAGCACTATAGAAAAAAAATCATCAGAAAGATACTTTTAGTTGCTTCTGTAAAAAATTTAGCCTATTTCTAGAAAAAGACCAAACTCTTAATTTTTTAATCGAAATTGTTTAAATAATTAATAGTTCTTGTAAATAAATAATAATAGTTATATTACATTAATAGTTCCTGCAAAATTTTAAAAGCAACATAAAAAACTGTCACCGGATTGACATTCTTAGTTGACTCCTTAAACAAATTGACTCGTAGAAAAAGGTCAAACTCGCCATTTTTAAATTGAAATTGTTTAAATACTGAATGTTCTGGATATTTTACAATACAACATAGATAAGGGTCATCGGATATACATTCTTAGTTGACTTCGAAAACAAATTGATTCGTAGAAAAAAGGCGAAACTCTTAATTTTTTAATCGAAATAATTTAAACAATTAATAGTTCTTGGAAATTACAAAGCAACATTGAAAACAGCCATAGGAGAAAAGTTCTTAATTGAGTACGTGAAAAAATTGAATCTTAGAAAAAAGGTCAAACTCTTAATTTTTAAATTGAAATTGTTTATATAATTAATAGTTCTTGTAAATTTACAATGCAACATAGATAAGGGTCATCGGATATACATTCTTAGTTGACTTCGAAAACAAATTGATTCGTAGAAAAAAGGCGAAACTCTTAATTTTTTAATCGAAACAATTTAAACAATTAATAGTTCTTGGAAATTACAAAGCAACATAGAAAAAAGCCATCGGAGAAAAGTTCTTAGTTGAGTACGTGAACAAATTGAATCTCAGAAAAAAGGTCAAACTCTTAATTTTTAAATTGAAATTGTTTATATAATTAATAGTTCTTGTAAATTTACAATGCAACATAGATAAGGGTCATCGGATATACATTCTTAGTTGACTTCGAAAACAAATTGATTCGTAGAAAAAAGGCGATACTCTTAATTTTTTAATCGAAATAATTTAAACAATTAATAGTTCTTGGAAATTACAAAGCAACATAGAAAAAAGCCATCGGAGAAAAGTTCTTAGTTGAGTACGTGAACAAATTGAATCTTAGAAAAAAGGTCAAACTCTTAATTTTTAAATTGAAATTGTTTATATAATTAATAGTTCTTGTAAATTTACAATGCAACATAGATAAGGGTCATCGGATATATATTCTTAGTTGACTTCGAAAACAAATTGACTCGTAGAAAAAAGGCTAAGCTCTTAATTTAAATCGAAATAGTTTAAACAATTAATAGTTCTTAGAAATTTGCAAAACATCATAGAAAAAAGATAATCGGAAAGATATTCTTAGTTCCTTCTGTAAAAAATTGAGCTTATTCGTAGAAAAAAGATAAAACTATTCAATTTTTAATCTAAATTGTTTAAATAATTAATAGTTCTTGTACATTTACAAAGCGACATAATAAATTGAACCAATTCTTTAAAAAATAACTATTTATGAAAATTATTTAAATAATTATAATGTTTGAGGATTAAATAAATGTTTTAAAAAAACAAAAGTGAGCCGCAGTCAAATTCGGGACGATCGCTGTTACAGAATTGCTAGGAATGATTGCATCGATAATGTACAGAAATGCCTCGAACTTACCTTGACGCAGTCGAGCTGAAGTAACGCGTTTTCTATCACACTATTAGTGGATTCACGTTAGGTATTTACATACTATTAATCATTAATGTAAAGTAATTGTTTATTTAAGATATTTTTAAGGTTTATTCAAGGTATTTCGGGAGCTTTGGTACTAATTTGTTTACATAATTTTTGTGAGGTTGTGTATGAGGATTGTGTAGTGTGTTTCAAAGGATTGCGAGACGAACAAGTTACTCTATTATTAAGAAATAATGGAAGTACTATTTTAGGTAGTTATACTTAAACAACAGTAATAATGGATCATAGAAAATGGAAGTCCATTGTGGGGTAAATATACTTCTATAACAATAAAAATAATACAAATAATTACAAATTTTAGTACTGATAGCTTATTTCGACATTTATGACGGACTAAACGGCATACACACGGTTCAAGGAAATAAGTGACATACTACGAATTCTATAGAAGATATTAAAAGTTGTTTAGAATTTGCTCGCTAGTTTGAGCGCGACGAAAATTAGAAAAGTATATAACTTTTCTAATTTTCATCAAAGTTAAACATTTTATTTGGATAATTTTCAATTCTTTTACCCATATATAAGAAACTTCGACAAACATTTTTATAATATTAAGAAAAAAAATTTGAAAATTTTGGAAATGCTATAATTTTTTTAATTTTGGGCTAATCGAAAACATCGGCTAGAATGGTTTTGAAATATATTTGGTATCTAGTGAAAATTTTGAATGAGATTTTTGGATCTATGAAAAAAATAATTTTTTATATTTTTTGAAAATTTTCAAATTTTTGAAAAGTATATAACTTTTATAATTTTTATAAAAATAAAAAATTGTATTTAAATAATTTGCAAATCTTTCACCCATCTATAAAAAACTTCAAAAAAATTTTTTAAATTTCAAAATTTTGAAAATGCTCCCAATTTTTTAAATTTTGGTTCGTTGTAGCGTGGCTACAACATTCAGGTAACCATACATACAGACATACAGACAGACAGACACCGATGAAATTGTATAATTTTTGGATTCTGCGAGTGCCGAAACGTAGAGATCCGTTAAAAGCCAGAGATCGAAAATTTGGACGATTACATTACATTCTCAGGAATGAGAATGTAAAAATAATAAGTCTTGATGATGTACTATTAGCATGCATAAAGTCGTGAAAAAAAATGAATCCTTTCGGAAAAAATCCTTCAGAAAGGAACGTCTTATCTTACAAAAACAAGCACTTGACACTGAAAACTGTGCATAAGTTTTGAGTTTTTTAATTTTTTGTTCATTCTTATGAAACATTAAAAATAATTATTCCGCTCTATTGCATTTTGAAAAAAATTTTTTTTTTTATCAATCGTTTTGGAAAAAAATTTTCACAAAGGAACGTCGTAGTAGACTTTACTGTATACACAAGTTTGCTTAGAATGCAAAGGCATGAACTGTTTAAATTCTTCACCAGAAACAGTAGAAAATGACACTGAACTAGAAGATGAAGAAGTGATTTCAAATTTGTAAAAAGGAAGTAAATATTGCAAATCCAGAAAGTGTATTATCATTTTTTTATCACATTTATTCATTTTTGTAAAAAAAAACTTAATGGTATATTTCCATTTGTGTAAATTTTTATTAATAAAATACTAATTATGTACCTCAATTACCTCTTGGAAGTAATTGTTTTTTAGATTATAAGCAAAAATAAGCAATATCTTACGTTAATTTTTTAATATTTAATAATATTATATATTAATTAATTTATAATATTTAAAAATAATATACCTTTTGGTACTTCCACTTTGGAATATTTAAACAAAAAATGTTGAATCCGAGCTTTTTCGGAGTAATGTAATAACACACTTTTTTGGTCTACGAAGACGAAGTTTCAATAAAATAGTTGAATCCTCGTCCAAAAGATGAAATTTCTATCAACAGAGATGAATTTTTAAACCAAAAAGATTAATTTTCAACAAAATTATTGAATTTTGAACCAAACAAATATTTTTCAGGCACGGCAGAAAGATTTTTTGGCGAATTATAATTGTAAGAGAAAAATAATTTGTAATACAAAATAAAAATTTTGAATAGCTATTTGTTTTTCAAGGTTCTTTATCATTTTCATCGGTTTCTCGAGAAAATTCAAAACGATTTTGGAAGATTTCAGAAATCACGAAGAAGTATTTCGAAAACTTAGATTTTTTTATTTTAAAGAATATTGCAAAATTGTAGGGAAAATTTTTGTCAGTTTAAAAGATACTCAGGACTTTTAACGCTTAGATTATAAAAAATTTTATACGCTGTAAATATTCCCAGGAATCTTATAAAAATGTTACTATCGTAAATATTACCTTTCAACATTTTTTTTAGGTCTTTTGAAGTCTGTTTAAATTAACAATTATTTTTGAAACTTTTAAGTTGTCCTTGAAAATTTTTTGAAACTTCCTAATATTTTTTAAGATGATCTTTTTACATTTTATTCTCTTGAAACCTTTCAAAATTCATAAAAAGCTTCTAAATTTTACAAGTCTTAAAAAATCTACATTTTGTTCAAAATTTGTTGAAATCTTTTCAAATTATTTTTGAATTTTTTCAAAACTTCGAAATTCCTTTTGAAATAATACAAAGGTTTCCTAATATTTTTTAAATACTAGAAAAATTAAACATAGTGCCTTGAAATATACAGTATTCCCTTTTGAGATATGTATTTTCAAACCTTAAAATGAAAGTTTAAAATCAAAACTTTATAATAAATTAAAATATTCATACTTTTTGTCCATCATTTCATTTTTCTCACATGTTTCAAAAAGTGAAAAAGTTTATAATTTATAATGTTGTAGCAAAAAGTTAAGATAATTATTTTATCATTATTAACAAACATTTTCAATTAAAATTTGCTCGTTTATCAAAAATGTTCATAAAAATTGAGAAATATATTTTATTATCATACAAAATCATTTATTTCGAGATTTTGATTTGCGAAATGGATGGTGCAGAAAATTTCGTAATATTTATTAATAAATACATTTAACCTTATTTAATATGGTCAAGGGGTTATCAATACAAACCTTTTGTCATTTTAAAACAATTTGGACGAAAAGTTCAAAACAGAATATTATTGCCCTTTTTATTAAAAAATTGTTTACAAAATTTAAACAACAAACCAAAACGCGTCATTTGAAGCAATTTTCACGCAGTATGCAACCAATCAGGGAGTCAACAACAATGAGTGCGAGATTTTCGAGAATTTCGTTCACCCATTTTTTTTAGATTGGATAAGACAAGGCCACAAAAGAATATTTCTTTATTGGGAATCGTTAAACTGCGTTGTGCCATCTGGTGACAAAAATTCGAACTAGAAAGAATAGGTACGATTTAAAAAATGCATTTTAATTTGTGCATCGAATTGTTTTAACGATTTTTTTGTGAAGTTTAAAGTGTTTATTGGATAATAAAAATAATTGTTTATTGAAAACAAAGGTGTTAGATGGAATGTATATATTTTACTGTGAAAAGGCACATTTTTTGACAGAAATATTTTTCTAAAAAGACAAAAAAACAATTATTGTACTATTTTTTGTGCTTTTTGAAAGATTATAAACTTAAATAGACTTATTTTGAAGCAAAAATGAACTCAAAGTAAATTTTTGTTAGTTTATACATGAAATATTTATAAATATTTCAAAACAACCATTAAAATACATCTTTAAAATTTTATCTGCTCTCTCTAGTTCCAGTTTTCAGCACAAGGTGGCGAAATGGTAGACCACCATTCCAAATAAAAATGAAAAAATTTTCAATCAGAAATCAGTAAATTACCTAAATAAAAAATACAAAAGAATTATAATAAATTATTTTATGAATGTTTAGTTGTTTGTCCCAAAAAGTATTAAGACAAATAAATTAATATATCGATATCTCTTGAAGAATCTGCTACTTATCTTTAAATAAAATTTAAAAAACTGTTTTTTTTAACTATAACATTTTTATTATGAAAATTAAAGCATCTATATGTACAGTAATTGGTCCTCGATTTAACATTATAAATTAAATACACCATAAAGGCCACCTTAAGCCTTAAATGTAAATTAGTAAACTCGTATGCGGATTAAAATTTATTTCTTCTCTCCGTAGATTATTTTCAGTTTTTGCCAATGACTTTGGTACTTCAGTGAAGTTACTAAAATCGTAGACACTAAATTTTGCTTTTAAACTGCCTTGTTTTTGCAGTTTAATTTTAACTGAGGATAAACTCTTTAGTGGAATAAGGAGCCCAAATAAGTAAATCTGCCCACTAACTCAATTCGAGTGATCCTTATTTATAGTTGCCTCCTTTTCATCATGCCAAGTCGTATTTTTTGGATAACATGAAGTAATAGTTCTTCATGCTGCATACATACATATATATTAATTAAAATTATATACAAACAAGTATTATCTTTTTCTGGATTTATATCTTTGCACATACCGGGGAGTCTACTCAAATCCTTAAAAAAATCACTGACGACCACAGGTTTTTTTTATGGTATCTCCAGTTTTTTTTCAGGTATAATTTTTCATAGTACGGATCCATGAAAGTTTATTATAAATAATTTTTTTGGTTTCCAGCGACTCGATTAATGTATAAACGTAATTTAGAAAGCTTTGAGAAATTATATTACAAGATATTCTTAAATATATTAGCAACATCGATCAGTTAAACAATTAAATAATATTAAAAATACAGTCAATCGTTTCTTGAATTTGTCCCTAGAGTCCA
>NC_046662.1:36738999-36745295 GCF_010883055.1 Belonocnema kinseyi | reverse complement strand
ATTAAATTCCATTTGCGCCATCTCAATATCCTAATTCTTCATACAAAAATATTGCATTTTTAACAATATAAATTAATTTTTAACAGAAAAGATGAATTTTCAACAAATTACATGAATCCTCAACCAAACCATTGAATTTTCAACTAAATGAGATCATTTTTTAATCAAATAGTTGAATTTTGAACTAAAACATATCAGCTTTCAACTGAAAATGGAATAGTTCAATTTTCAGCTAAAAAATTAATTCTCCACACAAAAAATGTAACCAAACTGATAAATTTTTGACTAAAAAGATGGATCTTCAACTAGAATGGTTAAATTTTAAACCAAAAGATAAATTTTCGACTTAAACGATGATTCTGTAACTGGAATAGTTGAATTTACAATTAAAAATATGAGTTTTCAACCAAGAAGATTAAGTTTTATAAAAAAGACGATTTTTCAGAAAAATAAATGATTATATAAAATGATGAAATATTAAATTGGAATATTCGCATTTCCATGTAAGAAAATACTAATTTTCAAGAACCAAAACTATTAAAAAAAAAAGTTACATTTTCAAACAAAGTGATGATTTTTCAACTAAAATGATGAATTTTCTACTGAAATACTTGGATTTTAAGCCAATAAGATGAGTCTTTAATGATAATAATTGAATTTTTAATCAAAAAGGAATTAACTGGAATAGTTAAATTATCAGTTTTTTAATTCCGATGGAAATTATGTATCTTCAACTAAAAAGTTAAGTTTTAAGAAAAAAATTTGATTTTCAACCTAGTACTTAAATTTCATTCTAAAAAATATGATCGAAAAATATAGCAGTTGATATTAAAAAAAAAAGATTTTAATTTTTGATAAAAACAGTTTAATGCAACAAAAAAAATATGCATTTTTAACTAAGAAAGATTTTTCAGACAAGAAAGAGAAAATTGCAACAAAAAAAAAACATTTAACAAAAAATGCATACATTTTCTGATAAAAAAGTTAATTTTAAACAAACAAAAAAAACAACTAATTTTCAACAAAATAGTTCAATAAAGTAATATAAAGCTACTTTAATTCATAAATAAAGAATCATTGTTATTTAATTTTATATTGCAATTTAAAAGAAAATGAAGCACGGTCTCGAAAAAATTGCCTGACATTTTCAAGTTTTTCCAGGTATACAAAAATTCGTCTCGTGCCAGACTCAGTTTTTTCCCGATGACCCGTATTCCTTATTAACATTGTTGCCGTATTTACATTCACTGATTAACTGCTTTTTCTCAATTATTAAACAATATTTCGGCCAGTGCAGTTTGCAATATGTTTTGATTTTTAATATATTAACTATTCAAACTCGTTCGATTTTTGTTGCCCGTTCTGATGAGATGTAACTTGCTTACTATCTCAGAGAGTGCTGCAATTTTCCGCTTAAGACGGACAATATGCTGCGTTTGTGCCTTCGATAGAGTCCTAACTTTTTTCAGCTTTCGTCGAACAAGATGATAACGCCTCTTAAAATCTATTGGAGTGGCACTGTAATGGTGATCGTGTTTTAAGATATCAATGCGTCCTAGAGTGCTTGGAACTTTAGGTGCCTTTTCAACGCTTTGACTAGACAACTTCTCACTGATATTAGGACTCTCGGCCTCATTATCGATTACCTTAGAGTCGACAGATTTGGAGATTTTTGTCCTGAGATTTGGTAACACAAAAGCAAAAAGCCAAACAATGAGGGACAAGATAAAGCAGAAGAGAAGGTAGCTGCGTTCCTCATCACAATACTTTATAGACGTATCAGATGCAGTAGCTTCTACTGTTGTGTTATCTTCTTCTTGATAATGGCTGATATCTGTAAAAGTAAAAAAAACAGAAGCATGACCTAGATTCTTCTCTAAAAATTATAGATGTGTCACGAAAATAAGTTGCAGAACAGTGACGAGGAATGTCACATTTGTGTGTGTAATGAAACTGATGAAAATGTAAAATTGTGTTATTTAACCCATTAAGTCTCAAAACGAAGAAATTTCTCTCTTACATTTGAGCTTGAATAATTTTATAAAAAAGGCAAAGAATTTATTGTAAAATACTCTTTTCTACTATTTTCGGGTATTCTCTGCACGATTCAATGGTTTAAAAAACGTAAAATATTGATTTTCCATTGATAATTAACAAATTTAAAAAAATTCGTTTCAAGCAATTTTTTTTTCAATAAAAAAATAGAGGAAGGAATTTTTTACCATCGTAAATGCGTACAAAATGTCTGAACTTTTCAAATCCGTTGAGTTTTTTATCTACGATTTTTTAAAAACAAAATGGCGGCCAAAAAAAGGAAACCAATAATTTTTAATTTCGTAAATATTTAATTATTTCAGTAAAAAGGTATTTGAATAGTTTATTTTTAAACAAAATAAAAATATTTAGCGTTTTAACCGCGGTTCCACTGTACTTCAATTATTATGCTTGAACTTCAGTGTTACACAGGAGAGTCATGTAAAATTGTATATCAGCAAAAATTAACTTTTAATTTTATAAAAATAATATCAGTGAATCACTCAATCGTTGGGGAAAAAACGATATTTCACTCACCGCTTGGATTTTTGTGTGAAAATGACGTAAAATAACAATAAAATCATTTTTATAATCTTAATATCATGATTTTACCTATCTAAAACTAAATATTATTATGTTGTTTACAAAGAAACCATTCAAATACCTTTTTACTGAAATAATTAAATATTTATATGATTTGAGCGAAAAAATCACCAAAAATATCAATAAAACAAAATTTAAAATTTTTGGTTTTCGTTTTTTGGCCGCTATTTTATTTTTAAACATCGTAGATAAAAATACTCCACGGATTTGAAAAGTTCAGACATTTTGTGCACTTATGTGCACATTTGCGACAGTAAACAAAATTCCTTCCCCCTCTATTTTTTGATTGAAAAAAATTGGCTATAAAAGGCATTTTTTAAATTGGTTAATTATTGATGGAAAATCAATATTTTTTGTTTCTTAAACCATTGCATCGTCTAGAGCTACCCGAAAATAGTAAAAAAGAGTATTTTACAACAAATTCTTTGCCTTTTTTTATAACACTGTTCAAGCTCAAACGTAAGAGAGAAATTTCTTCGTTTTGGGACTTAATGCGTTGACCAAAGCCAGATATTTTCAGGAGAATTAAAATTTGTATTTGACACGAGCAAAAGCAAGTTTATTGTCAAATATAAATTAAAAAATGCATTTTTGCAACAGGCGATAAATTAATATTTTTAAATATTTTCACCGTATTATTTAAATTTAAATGGTTATTTTTGAAAACAAAAAGTTACTCAAAAAGATCAATTTTGTACAAAAAATAATTAATTTTCAACTAAAATAGGGAATTTTCGACAAAATAGTTAAATTTTCAACCTAACAGTTACAATTTCACCACAAAAGACTAAGAATCAAGAAAATAAAGAAATTTTCTACCAAATAGCTGAATTTTCAACTTTAGAAGATAAACGTTAAACCAAACATGGAATTAGTTAAATTTTCAGTTAAAAAATTAATTCTCAACACAAAAAAGGAATTTTCCACAAAATAGTACCATTTTTGGAAAAAAATTAAGTTTCAACTAAAATAATAAATCTGTAACCAAGAAAATGAATTTTTAGTCCAACAGTTTGAATTTTCTACAAAAAATACAAATTTTCAAAAAATTGGATAAATGTTCAATAAGAAATAGTTACATTTTCAATCAAACAGATGAATTTTCAACCAAAAATATTAAATATCCATCAAAAAATATAAATATTCCATAAAAAAAGAATAGTATAATTTTCAGCTAAAAAAAAAACAATTTTGAACAAAATAGTTGAATTTTCAACCCAAAAGATGAATTTTCTACAAAAAAGACACATTTTGAACAAAATAGTTAAATCATAACCCTAATAGTTACAATCTCAACCAAACAATTTAATTTTCAAGCAAAACGTTAATTAATCAGCAAGAAGGTTAATATTCTACCACAAAAGAGAAAGTTTCAACAAAATGAAGAAATTTTCTACAAAATAGTTGAATTTTCAACTGAAGAAGATAAGCGTTAATTCAACCATGGAATTGGTTAGATTTTCAGTTGAAAAAAAAATATTTTTCAACAAAATAGTACAATTTTTGAACAAAAAATTAACTTTTATCTGAAAAAATTAATCTGTAACCAAGAAAATGAAATTTTAACCCAACAATTTTAGTTTTCTAAAAAAAATACAAATTTTCAAGAAAATAGATGAATACCACAAATAGCAATATGCCTTTTAAAGTTTCATTTTGAAACTTTCACTTTGAAAGTTTCAAAATGCGAAATTTATGATCAATGAAATTTAAACAAAACTTATGAAATTTATAGAAATTGAACTTCCAGAGTTATATTGGCACTTTAGAGAATATTTTTAGGGTTGATAACGGATATAAATTTTATTTGATTGTTCGATTACATATATAATTATATAAGTGCGTAAATATATTGATATTTTACATATTTAAGTAAAAAAATCGACATAAGACATTGCAGACAATTAGAAGCCAAATAATAAGTTTCTTAATCTTAAAAAATTCCTCGGGTTTCGGATAGAGGGTCCCTGTACCAAGGGTTTCTGCTGGATATGATTACAAAAATAAATAGGCAGTCGCGCACAATTGTCCAGGGATGGTCCCGAAGGAAGTAACCCCCAAGCGGAGGAGTGAAAACCGTGCCGAAAGCTGAATGGCACCTGGGTGAGGTTTTCAGAACGGTGACTCTGGGATACCGGGCGACCTCTCAGAGTACGCAGCCTTCTCCTTGCATGCGGGGCTCTACAAGGATGGACGAACCCCTTTCCCTAGCTTCTCGTGGGAACAACAATAACAACACCAAACATAGTTGTAGTGAGTTCGGTTAAAAAACAACAGAACGAGCAGGGCTCCCGACATTGGGTCGGCCAACAATGCCGACCAATCTAGAGCTGGGGGAGCCAATGAAAATGGATTTAATGCGATGGATCGGCAGGATCTCGCGACCTTTGGGTAGACGGAGCGACTGAATCACGACTTGCTAGAGTGCTACGATGCGAGTGTGGCCCCTGAACTTGGTTACATGGCACGGCTGCATGCTCTGTGGTGCGAGAAACACCCGGAGCTATCGCACTTTTCGCAGCAACGACTGCGAAACCATGCTGAACTACTCCGTAAGCGGAACAACTACTCTACCACAGCTAGAACAAGCCGGCAAAAGAGACCGAAAGGCGACACTAAGACCAACCGCAGGCAGGCATCCAATAGATGAAGAGCGATGTTTTACGACCCGGAGAAACATCAACACCAAGGCTTCTCTCAAGCCTAAAGATCTAGCTGAAATGGATGACGAGCTTCGTGGACATTTTTCCGGAGAATCCGACCTCTGGGCTATCAATTATTGTGTGTATCATGCAGCGAGAGCTTTGGCCGATGCAAACCGTAAAACAAAACCAACGGTTGATCATAAGACCAAAAGACGAATGCATCAACTTGCCATAAGGATAGGCTGGGCAAGACAGTACGCGTCCCGCATTCAATGTGTCATTGACTATATCACATCTGGCAGGAATTTTACCGCCAAGGTTCGAAAGTTCACGCGCGAACTCCGGACCCGTTATCACACACTTAACAAGTCAAAACTGCTGACCATCAGACAGCATATTGTTGAGAGAATATGGATACTATCTGACGCTAAAACAAGTCTACAGCGGAGGGAGAGGTAGGTCAGAGAAAATCAACAGTTTCTCTCTGACCCAACTCGACTCTTCCAAGACCCTCCAGTTACTGTCGAACATCCACCAAAACCAGAGGAGGTCGAAGTATTTTGGAGAGAAGTCTACGAAGTGCAGCATAGACTGGACGAAGACTCAGAAAATATAAATAGCTTCAAGGAGTTATGTGATGCCCTGATAACACCTGATAAAGCATGCCCACCCATCACTACCGAGGAGGTGAAAACAGTATTAAGAGGGATGAAGAACTATTCCGCACCGGGACCAGATTGTATCAAAACCTTCTGGTGGAAGAAGTTTTCTTCAACCCATCAGCATTTGGCCCGTATTTTTCACCTCATATTTAAAGTCGGAAGAGCCGATTCCGGAGTGGTAGGTGGAAGGGCGCACAATACTCCTGCCAAAAATAGGTAACTTAGCTGACCCGAAGAATTACAGACAAAGCACTTGTCTGAACACACTTTATAAGATATTCACAGCTATCCTAAATGATAGGATTGTTCGGGCAATTGAACCTGTGTGGCAAGAAATGTATGAACAACGAGG
>NC_046662.1:36735601-36738899 GCF_010883055.1 Belonocnema kinseyi | reverse complement strand
ATTGATTATCGGAAAGCTTTCGATTCGACCTCCCATAGACTTATCATCTGTCTTTTGGAAATCTTAAAGGTTCATCCGCAAATAGTTAGGTGCATAGAGAGAGCCCACTTCTCTTTTGCCTTACATCATTGTCACTATTTCTAGCACTTCGCCATTCCGGCGGGTACTTGTGCGGCAAACCTGCAGATCAAAAGTACAAGGTCAGTCATGTATTTTATATGGACGATCTTAAGATCTATACTAAAAACAAAGATCAACTATATCTAGCTCTAGGGATTGTCGAACGATATACTAAGGAAATTGGAATGGAATTTGGGTTAGACCAATGCGTCAAGGTTTATTTGAAGTGAGGAAAACTTAATGGCATCCCTGAAGATCCTGAGCTCGTTGATAGAAGCGCTATACGGCACCTTTGCGCTGGAGAGATTCATACATACCTGAGCGTGCTACAGAGCCGCATTCAGGATGTGACATCTATAAAGGATACTCTCCGAAGCAGATAAAAACGTCTCATTCGGCAGATTTGGTCTTCCGAACTGTCGGCGAGGAACAAAGCATCTGCAACGAACATGCTTGCCTTCCCGGTAGTACTCTATTCATTTGGAGTAGTTCCATGGACGAAGAACGAGCTCAGATCCCTTGATATCGGGACAAGAAAGGTTATGCACATGAAAAAAAGCATGCATCTTAAGTCTTCCGTTCCGCGACTGTACATCTCACGCCGTCAAGGTAGTCGGGGAATATTGAGTCTTGAATGTCTTCACAACAGGATTATTCTGGATACAGCACATAGAGTTGAAAATGGAAGAGACCCTCTTCTTAAAATGGTCAGGAATCACGAAGAAGTGGGCAAAGGAGCGTTTCTGTACAAAGTAGCGGAGGAGGCTGCTGAAACACTCGGACTTGACTTCAGTATTAGGGGTGAGCGAAATGCATCAAATCTTATCTACCTCGAGTACTCACTCCTGAAAGCCCGGATTAAGAAAGCACAAGAGAAAAACTTTCGTGAACAGCTCCTCGATAAGAGGATGCACGGTATCTTCCACAGAAATGTGAAGGATCAGTCAATGTCTTGTGAGCTAACGTTTGCTTTTCTTAAATCGCCCGGATTGAAGTCTGGTACGGGGGGTTTCAGTTTTGCATGCCAAGACGGTGTCATTTCTACCTTAACATACCGTCGCCACATTTTGAGCCAAGACATTCCTGATGATAGCTGCAGGGCGTGCCATGCACACCCCGAGCATTTAGCTCACCTACTATCTAGTTGTCCAACTCACGCGGGAACGACCTACATTCAAAGGCACAATGCGGCACTAAGAGTGCTTTATTACCATCTCTGTCACTCTTACGGCATTAACCTTAATATCGCTCCTCTAAATGCTCCTAGGGAAATCGAGTCAATTGTCGAGAATGGGAAATATCGCATATACTGGAACTTTATATTTTCGACAATTGTTTCTGTTGCTCACTCGAGGCCTGACATGGTTCTTCTTGACTTCGAGAAGCGAACTATGTTCGTTATCGAATTTTCGGCACCAGCTGACAAAAACATCATAGACAAGGAGAATGAAAAGAAAGAGAGGTATCGAGACCTTATTAGGGAGTTGCAACGGTTGTACCCGGAATATTCTGTTAAACTAATCGTCCTTATCATCGGCGCTCTTGGAGGTGCCAAGTTTTCACTTACTAATGGCCTAAAAAGCATCCCTGCGTGTCAACAATATGCTAAAACACTTGCGTGAAAAATGCAGAAGGCGGTAGTCCTTGGGTCGCTCCGTGTTCTTAGGGGGCACGAGGCTTTTGCTGGATCGTCGTATTGATTCCGTTACAGACTCTAACCACCTATCTCACGGTCGTGAGACGTGCTTGTGGCTGAAATTTTACTGCGATTTTGCCGGGAGCGGGTGCAATTTTCCAGATTAGCACCCACTCGCAGCGAAATCCTGCGGTTGTCCTTATGATAAATTTTTAATTATATATATATCATGCTTGAATTGAATAATAAGAATAAATTCAATTCCCACTTATTTTTTCCCATTTTTAATTTAGCTTAGCGTATTAACGGCTGATGCCTTGACACATTGTTTCAGTACAGGCAACTGTAATTACAAGAAACTACAGTTAGAAAATAAAAATAAAATTATGTATAAAATATAAATAACTTCTACCTACGAAATTAAAAAAATGTCTTGAATTATTATCAATCATGATCGACATTTCAAATTTTGGCGCTTTTATTGGTATCTCAGGTATCTGTATTTTAGGTTATGTTATGCAGTTCTGCCTCTGTTTTCTGGCTCAGTTTATTTGATATTGAAACAGTTTGGAAATTTACAAAAAAATGAAGTGCAGTTCTTATAATTAAAAAACTTATTTTAAATGTAAATTAGCCATTTTCCATCGATAATTATTATAAATATAGCTAAAAATGCTATAGTTTCAAAAGTTTCACTGAACTTGAAACTTTTCATTGGAACTTTCAGTTGACAGTTTCAAAACGGCACATTGCTAACCACAAAAGACAAAGTTTCAACAAAATAAAGAACTTTTCTTCAAAATAGTTGAATCTTCAACTGAAGAAGATAAGCGTTAACCCAACAGTTTGAATTTTCAACACAGAAAATGAATTTTTAGCACAAAAAAATGAATTTTTAATAAAATAGTTGTATTATCAACAAGATATTTGAATTTTCAATCAAACAGATAAATTTTGAACCAAAAAGATTAAATTTCTAGTAAGAAAGTTAAATGTTTGAGAAAAAATAGAATATTTACATTTTCAGCTAAGAAAATTAATTTTTAATCGGAAAAAACAAACACTTTCCAACAAAATAGTCAAATTTTTAACACCAGAAATGAATTTACTACAAAAAAGACAGATTTTCAACAAAATAGATTAATTTTTTAACAAAATAGTAAAATTTTCAACCAAACAGATGAATTTCCAACTATGAAGATGAAATGTCTATAAAATATATCAATTTTTGAACAAAAATGCAAATTAAATTTTCAGTTACAAAATTTAATTTTCAATTTTAAAAGATTATTATAAATCGATGAATTTAATTTTTAACTAAAAAGAATAATAGCTTACCAAAAAAGATAAATTAAAAAAAAAAGTAGTTCCATTTTCTACTAATTATTTGACCTTTGTGTTACACATTGTACTCTGACCCATCCCTACTCTACTCTACAACTATATAAAGGCTCGCTCTATTCTTTGAGACAGTCCATATTCTTCAGTCTCATAAGTTACATCTGTAATTTACCATTGAATAAAGTCGCCATACCGAGTGAT
>NC_046662.1:36733706-36735501 GCF_010883055.1 Belonocnema kinseyi | reverse complement strand
AAGAGGGAGCTCTTCTTAATATTTTGACACCAAAATCATGTCGATACACCTTACTGACTGCGAGTAAAGCCACCCACGCTTTAACTTGACAGACTGTAATCTTATGAAATCAGTATTTTGAGTTTTAAAATATTAGAACATTGTGCGCGCTATGCGCGAACTAATTACACTTTTAAAAAAAAAATCAGCTCATTTTTCATCGATTTGTTATAGGTTTTAGTGAAAATCTTGCACAACTTGAAAACGTTGTACATATATGATTTACAGAAGTTTTTCATTGTAACGAGATAATTCCAGTATCTTCAATATGAATGACAAACAATTTTTTATTTACTTAAAATTCTTATAAATTAGCTGATTATTTTTCTTATTAACAAAATATATAGCGCTGCGTGTTTAATTATTCGACATCGTACTTTTAATATTTTTTTAACACTTAAAAAACATAAAAAATACGTTTCGAAGGTATTTACAGTAGTAGAATTAAATTGGACTATTTGAATTTGATTCGAATTTTCTATAAAATTCCATTTACCACGTTTTCTGGACATATTTATCACATAGTTGTATTAAATTATTATATTTGAAGGGTCCGGGGTCTAAGCCTGTTAAATGAGATTTTTGTCGAAAAAAATTCCTATTAATTTTTTTAAAATAGATTTTCGAAAATCGCGTTTTGGCATCTACAGCATAGGTCCGCGGAATGATTTTTCTTCGCAGTGTAAAATTTCTGAAATGTCATTTAACAGGTTTAGATTAACAGTCAAAATAGTATTTTTACAATAAATCTAAAATAACCATTTTTTAATAATTTCGTTGCGCTATTTACATTTAAATAATAATTTTGAAAATCAAAACTCGCTAAAACTGGTTCTGTTTTGCTAGTTATATCAAAAATCAAAGTTTCTCTTGATACCTTGATCATGCAATATGTCAAATTTTACGCAAAAGTTGATACTGCCGAGAAAAAAACTTTTTTGCTACAAATGTTATACCGAAAGTAGTCAAGTTGGTTTTTTAAAAATGAGTCATACCGAATCACTCGGTATGGCGACTTTATTCAATGGTAAATTACAGATGTAACTTATGAGACTGAAGAATATGGACTGTCTCAAAGAATAGAGCGAGCCTTTATATAGCTGTAGAGTAGAGTAGGGATGGGTCAGAGTACAATGTGTAACACTTCTCCCTTTAGACTGATTTTGGGCCCTCAAAATCTAACTTTTCGTTGTTTCAGTATTGGAGCTGCTGGTTCTAACAATTCTGAAGCTACATTGTAACTTACAACGTGAGTCGGAGTTTCAATTCGAGTTTTGAAACATATAAAGCATAGTTTAGAAGGAATGCAGTTTTTTAAACATTCGCAAAATCCTATTCTGTATAAAGTATAAACGGTTCCTAAACTTAATGCTGCATAACTAATGTATTGCAACCATTCTATACTAGTTTCTTTCCAACTTCTTAAACGCCTATCTTTGGCGATATTCAAGAGAATATTCTCGGTGTCGTCTAAGCTTAACCTAGCTTGTCGCAGTTCCTCGTTGCTGATTTGCTTTGGTAATTGTAACAATTTATCCTTGAATTTTTCTATATCGACTGCTTCGAATTTGCTGTCATATGTGACGTTTATCCATTCATGAGTTACGTATTTTAATTCTGTATTTAGTTCAAGAATATCGTGGTTATTAAAAACTTTACAATCGTTTCCGGTAATAGATGCTACATAATCTAGTTCTATTGTTCGAAGATTTTCGTTACAAGCGATATCTAAAGTTATTTTGTTAATGGGTATAAT
>NC_046662.1:36677132-36733606 GCF_010883055.1 Belonocnema kinseyi | reverse complement strand
CTCGACACCTTGACAAATGTAATTCCATGTAGAAACATGCGTTTAAATAAAATATTTTACCAAAAAAGTTACCCACGCTTTAACTTGACAGACTGTATATTACTAACCAGTGTTATTGAGTGAGTCGATCTCATAAATTACAGATTTGCTACCTTCATCTTCAATTAACTTTAAATGTTTTGGATCTGGCAATTCTTCTGCAGATGAGCGTTTTCTGTTTTTTATAGTTAGAATCGAGTTTTCGCTATTTCTCTTGCTTGTCAAACTGAAATTTTCATTAGAGGCATTTGAAAGTGTAACTTCGCTTTCTTTAATTAATCCGTCAGTTTCTTTATTTGATCCATCAGTCTCTGTAATCGTAATAGTTTCATTATCATCTGCAATAATATATAACATATATATTTAACCACAAAGGTTCTAAACATTGCTTTGCTCGTAATTCATTTACAAGGTTCAGAAATATAATAAGATTATTTTTTTAATTCGAGACAAATGCATTTTATCAAAATAAAAAATCACAAAAAAATTACTAATTCATTGCTATTGAAGCGGAAGTGCTCAAATGCGAATAAATTATTTCTTTACAAGTAAATTAATACATTTACAATACTAATATAATATACAATCATATGAATTATATGAATTTTCTGCACAATCAACTTTGTATTTCAAAATTTCAAAGTAGATAATTTTATTTCATTGTAAAATTTATTTCTAAATGTTTCTATATATTATTGATAGAAGAGAACATATTAATTGTAAATGATTATTTCAATAATAAGAAATATTTATGTTCCTAACATTTCACTACAATACTATAATTCGTCAACTTTCTTACATTTTTAAAGAGATAAGAAAAATTAAATTATGCACAAAAACTTCTTTTGAAGAATTATGAAAAATTTGAGGCGATTTAATATTTTTCAAGATTTCTGTTAAAATGTTTAATGGTTAATTTTAATGGTTTGATTAAAAAAAATAATTTTAAGTTTTGAACATTTCAAAATGCGCGCAATGAATGAAAAGAACAATTTTTAAGATTCATGGGAAATTTTTTAATGATTGTTTTGTTATGCTATTTTGTAATTTTTAGAATTCTAAGCGAAAATTGATTACAAACGCATTTTTAATTATAACCCAACTTTTTTAAAAGGTGAGTAAAAGATTTTGAAGCAAAATTGTGCGATTTTATCATATTATATAATTCTAGAGAAAATTTGAGTGAGTTTAAGAGATATTCTGAAGTTTTGAAACTATTCAAAAACAATTAAAACTTGTGAAGATTTTAAAAGAATTTTGTAAGATTTCACGAAATTGAAAAAAATTATGTTCTTAGAAACAATTAAAATTACGTTTTATTTCAAAAAATTAATTTTGAGAGATTATTTAAAAAGATTTCGAAGTATTTCAAAACATATCAAAGAAGAATCTAATGATTTTATAGGCAATTTTTTTATTTGACAGAATTAAAAAAATAAATAATTTGTAAAAATTGGAAGGTTTTTATGGTCTCACAAGATTAAAAAAAAAATAATTTTCCTAATTATCGAGTACAAATTTAAAATGAGCTTTTATTTTAAAAACTGACTCTAAAGAGAAATTTAAAAAGGATTTTTAAACATATCCAACGATTTCCTTAAATTTTGGAAAATTGTAGAATATTTTAAAACAAAATCTATCAGTTTGGTAAGATTAAAAATCTTTCTTAAATTTTTCTTAAAATTCCTGGCAAAATTTAGAAGTTTAAAAGACAATTTGTTTATATCTTGAATGATTGCTCAAAATTGTTAGAAAAGTTCGAGTCAGTTCCAAATATTTTCAGGAATTTCAGACGTTTTAAATAGATAAGAAATATTAAAAAATTTAGAAACATTTCCGGAAATTTATCAAATATTTTTTTATTTCTTCTAAACTTATAAAAGTCCTGAACACCTTTTAAAAAGACTCAAATTTTTCTTAATATTTTTTGAAATTTTATAAAATAAAATTTTTTTTTTTAAATCTTCTAGCTTCACAGCTGAAATCTTAAAATCTGAAATTTTTAAATCTTCACAGCTGAAATAATGTAAAAAATTTTGTAATTTTCTCAAGAAACTTATAAAAATTATATTTATATAAATTTAGAAACAAACTGTTAATGCTTATTTTCTTGTTCTCAATTCTCAGAATTTAATTTCAACTGGAATTAAAATGTATAGAAACTTTTGACAAATAATTATTTATTTGATATTTTTATGTTATATTATTATTAATATTATTTTGTATTCATTATTATATTAAACCAAAACAATTAATGGGTGAAATTTAATTAGTACTCACATTAGGTAACTTTAATATTTGTATGACTAAAAAAACATTGAAAAAGCATTTAGTGTTACATCAAAATATTGTTGTTCATATTAGAATATAATAAATACAATAATTTCTTAATAGTATTGCTTAATATTGTATCTTAAAAAACTTTCTTTTTATTTAGAAAACGTATCTTATGTTTTTAAACATAAAATAAAAAATGCTACGTAACGGCAGTGAGGGATGGGGAGTCAGAAAGAAATGTTCGGGTTTGTTACATGGGAAGAAGAAGGTCGAAAAAAATGTTACATAATATGTGAACGCTCCCTTGAAAGAAATTAAAAGTCATACCCTCAGAACTGCTTTTCAAAAATATAGTTGGAACTGCATTGCTCTTTAGGCCCACGTAACCATTAGCCCCTAGATAAAAACATGTCCTCTTAAAGTGATCATCACAAATGAGACTTCTTTCATCAGGATACAAATTTTCTATCCCAATAGCTTCTTTCCATTTCTTTAGAAGCACCTCGTTCTTCACAGGAAACCTACACAGAAGGTTTCAATATTATGAAAATGATTTTGATAAAATTCAGTTTTCTTGTTTAAATAAAAATGTTGCTTACTTTCGAAAGGATTTATCGGATCCACGTCTTTTAATATTATCACAACAGAGACATTTAAGATGAAACCTTCCAAATACAGTTGGTACACATGCAGATAGAAGTCGCATTCTATCATTATTATTTTTTGTGAAACAATTATTTAGAAAATGATCGGAACACAATCTCGACTCCTTGGAAATTTCAAAATCGGCTTCCAAGCCCATATGATGCAACCATAGTTCTTTTTGTTTGGGATCTTTTGGAAACCTGCAAACAATTGTTTAAGAAAAAAAGACGATTTGACTCTTTTTCAATCATTAAAAGAGATGCTAGAAATATATCATACTTTAATACCGTATATTTTTTAACGTTAATTACATGGGTGTCAAATTTTTTTTTTCTTAAATAGGTTGAGTGCTATCGGAATTTCAGGGTTTCTACAAAATCCCAATTTCGAAATTTCTTCAGTATAGGTATAAAAATAACCTTACACCTAGGAGATCTATAATATTACTGCAAAAACAATGTTTGATTTTAAATATAATTTATACAGTTTTAGCGACAACAGTCACACAGAATGTTATATGTCACCCAAAAATTACGTAAGGGATTGAGTTTACAACTCAAAAAAATAAATTTCGAACCAAAAATGGAAGAATTAAATTTTCAGTTCAAACAATTCATTTTCAACCAAAGTGATGAATCTTTGATAAAAGTAATGAATTCTCATCGAAGAGTTAATTTTCAACCCGAAAATATGAACTTTTAACAAAAAAGAACTTACATTTTCGACCCAAAAATAAGAATTTTCTACCAAAATAATAGCATTATCAGCTCATAATAGGCGAGTTTTTAACAAAATAGGTAGATTTTTAACTAAAAAGATACATTTTCAAGCTCAAACGACATAGTTAAATTTCTTGTAAAAAAAGACATTTTCAACCAAACAGATAAGTTTTTAAATTAAAAAAGTTTTTTTTAAACCAAATAGTCGATTTTTCAACACAAGAGTTTAATCCTTTAACAAAGAAGACAAATTTTTAACAAAACAGTGAAATTTCGAACCAAACCGATAAATTATTCAACATGATAGTTAAATTATCAACGAAAGAGATGAATTTTCAACTGAAGATAAATTTCCATAAAAATAACGCATAGTTCAATTTTTAGTTGAAAAAAATAAATTAAAAAAATAATTGTCAACAAAATAGTTTTAACAAGAAAAGGGTTTTCGACTAAAACGATGAATTATCAGCCAAACAAATTATTTTCCAACAAAGTAGCTTGACTTTAACCTAAGTAGTTAAATTCTTAACAAAAAATGTAATAGTTGATATTTCAACTAAAAATATTTTTATTTCAAACCAAAAACAGTTAAACGCATAAAAAACGAATTTTCAATAAAGCAGATGAATCCTCAGATAAAACATATCAATTTGTATGAAAACAGTTGTGATTTTTAACCCCAAAAGATCCAATTTCTACCAAACTAGATGAATTTTCAACTCAAAAAGACGAATTTTCAACCAAAAACCATGACTTTCAAACCAAATTGTTGTATTTTCAACAAAATAATAAAATTAATTTTTATTTCAGATAATCAAAAAGTCCCTGACACTTACAGGTTTTCCCTGACATTCTCTGACGAAGATGTGTCCGGGATGAAGTTTTTTGGTCAATTTTTTAAAGAGGATACTGCAAAGGTAGGGCAAATTACAATATTTTCTTAACGTTTCTAATAAGATCTATTATATTAAATATTTGCAGTGCCCTTGGAATTGGTTCAGCACGCTCAAAGTTAAACTAAAAATTATGAAAAAATTTTAATATTTTTTCCGCTGTATTTATTATTATTATCCTAAATATGAGATGCCTTTAATTAAACCCAATTTTTAATTGAAAACGTTTAAAGAATAATTTTAATGAAACTTAATAAAGTACAGAATTTCAAATTAAAGCAGCGTTTAAAATGCAATCTAAAAGTCGATATTTTATCCAAAAAAGACGTATTTTCAATAAAAAAGTTAAATTTTTGTACTAAAACAGTGTAAGATAAATTCTTTATAACAAAAAGATAAATTTTCAACGATAAATGAAATAGTGACATTTTCAGTTCATAAAAGTAATTTTCAACCAAAGAGATGAATTTTATTTTCAACAAAACGATCAACCTTAACTAAAAAAATGAAATTTTAACCAAATAGTTCGACTTTTAATCAACAGTATTTGAATTTTTAACCAAAAGAGATGAATTATTATATAAAAATATAATAGTTCATATTTTAACTGAAAATAAAAAAATGAAATTAAAAATTTTTTAAATAGTTAAATCCTCAAGCTAAACTTTTTTTTCAATTAAGCAGTTGCTTTTTTCACGAAAAATTATAACATTTCTTGTCAGAGATAAATCTTCAGTAAAACTGTTCAATTATCAATCAAGAAAAAAGATTGTTGAATTTTCTACAAAACAGTTTATTTTTTTAATCGAAAATATAAAAAAGTTAATTTTTAAATTAATTAGTTGAATTTTATAACAGAAGAGTTGAACTTTCAACATAAAGAGACGAATTTTTAACAAAGCAGTCAATTTTTCCACCAAAAAAAGATAATATTTGAATAAAGTTGTTGAAATTTGTACATAACAGTTTACTTTTCAACACCATAAAATACAAATTCTTCAAAAAATATAATTTTTTAACCGAATAGTTTAATTTTGCACCGAAATAGTTGAATTTTCAACAAAAAAAGTATGACTTTTGAAAAAATTGTTCAATTTCAAATTAAGAAAACATTTTTAATGAGCAAAGAGAAAAAAACTGTTGAATTTTCTACAAAACAGTTTACTTTTCTACCTGAAAATATAAATTATCAACAAAAAAGGTAATTTTCAAGCAAACAGTTGGAATCTCTATCAGAAGAGTTGAGATTTCAACACAAAAAGACCAATTTTCAGCAAAATATTTGATTTTCTACAAAAAAGTTTACTTTGCAACCAGAAGGATGACAATTCGACAATATTGTTGAATTTTTTAAAACTGACTTTGGAATTTAATATTAATAAATATAATATTATTGTTATACCCTGAAAGGCTAATAACCTCTACTTTTTGTAGGGATAAGGAATACGTATTTTTTTAATTTTCTGACAAATTAAAACCTAAAAAAAGAACTTGAAAAATAATAGACTTATACTAGAATCAAAACAAAAACATACCACTACACTTCCTAATTTTTATCACTTTTTGTAAGTATAGTTTGACGAATTAGCTTCACGTGGATTTAGCCGCTCCCCACAGTGGGGAGCGGCCCCCACTCCGTTAATGTAAATAATCTCTAGCAAAACCCACAAAAACGTGTTTATGCTAGAGACTGAATATAGTTTACAACCGCAAAGTCTTACAAAAACTATGCGATATATATATATATAGATTTAAAAATTACAGTTTTTAATAAAAATTAAAAAGTAAAATCTTAAACCATGTTAAAATAATACATTCAATAATAATTGAATATTACAATATAAACAAAACATGAATCTAACCTCAAATTGTATATTCTTGTACGTCTTTTACTTACTTGTGAAAACATCTATATCCTTTGCTATTAACAGTTTTTCCACAGTAAAAGCAGCTTGTGCCCATGATTTTCGACAATTTTCCACACTTCAAAACACACGATAATAAATAAAATTCTAAAACATTATGCCAGCGATTTCACCTCAAATATAACCTCACTCGCATTATGTCTCGCAGATCACCTTGGTCAAAGTTCAAACTGATTCAACCAAGTCAAAACAAAGATCTTTGGCCAAAAGGGGTCAAATAGCGACAAAGCGCTTCGCATCCATAATCAACATGTGCCATTTTTAATCATACGAATTAACAATAAAATCCTAAAATAAAAATCTTCTTTTAATGTACATTGGATATAAAAAAATTTGAATTTCGTACCAAAAAAGGGTACTTTAAATCCACAAATCACAATGACGCAACACCAGAAAAACCTTTATTATTTGCCAAAAGACCCCACGAATCCTCGAGAAGATCCAAGAGAAAGAAAAGAACTCTATTGGCCGAAACACAAAGTCGCCAAAAAGTACCTAGACTTTCTCCCCCAAAATAGGGATTTTTTCGATTCACAAGAAAAATTCGTAAATACAATATGGCGGAAGCGATACACGCAAGTTTTTCTAACGAGTCTTCTTTGACTAATTTAAGTTAAATTCGTGTATTTTGAATCCCCGAGTTTTTAAATTCAGTTTCTTTTATCGTCCGCTAAACTCACCAACACTTACTTCATTGAAACCTAACCTAGTTCAGTGATTTCCCCACGTAAAATGCAGTGCCGATTGTCGTGAAAGACAATGTTTTTGTGTTTCGTTCTGCGATTCGGGCTCGTGAAGGAACATTTTTCGTGAGCCCTTCCGCGGGTTCCGTCCAGGGTGTGATGATCCTCGAAAGAGAGGAGTAGAGGGTCAGGATTTCTTTGACCAAATTTTCGACCGCAATGGCATAAAAGCACCCTGTCGAACCATGGAGGCGGACATTGACGTTGTCAAAGGGGATGGGGGTGGTGAAAATGGTCCAGGATGCTCCGGGTACTCGAGTATGGTACACAGTAAAAAGGTCATCAAACATGCTCTTCGTCAGCAGGCAAAAAGACGAAGAAAAAATACCACAATCGCGGCTGGAAATTCTCGTACTTTGCCACGCATCGTCGTCAAACCCTTGCCGCCACCTCCTCCCAACGATCCACCCTCGCCTGTCAATAATATTCAGCATGTTAATTCAGGTAAATGTCAAAAAATATTTTTTTCGTTTTTTCATGCCCTTTCTTTCACCTAGTTTACGTTTTTTATGTTTTGGAGAAAAAAAGTGGAAATAAATCGGTAATTATTTGGAAAAATGAAGACAATGGAATGATGTCTTTGTTTGAATTCTATAGGGCGTACTTCGATTTTTAGTTATGATTATCAATCTTCTTGTGATTAATTTTAATCTTTAGTTGAATGAAATGTAAGTACTTTTTTGTTGGTTATGTGTAAGTTTGTTTACATGTTAGTAGAGGGCCTAAAACGTTTAGAATTTTGGAGTTTAAACTTTTGTTTACATACCCGCAACGTATGCAAAATGAATATTACTGAGTATAAAATAATAATTACATGTTTGGTAGGATTAATATCAATGATGTAAAACGGAGCATTTGGAAAAGGACTTTATATCAATTATTTAAATTATACTATTTATTATTTAACAAAAAAAATCACATCAATAAATCGTAACAATTTTAACAGATTTCAATAATTCGAAGGGATTTCAAAGGATTTTTAGAGCTGTAGAGTTTTTTTTAATTCAACGAATTTTCAATAGCTTTGAAAAGTTTCAAGAGATTTTAGAAAATTTTAAAGGAATGGAAATATTCTAGAGTATAGTAAAACATTCCAAAGAATTTTGAAGGCCTTAAAAGATTTTAGGTTATTTTTAAAAATTCCGATGAATCTTCAAGAGCTTTAAAGAGTATCAAAGGATTCCAAAAGATTTGGAATATCTCATAGTATTATTAATATATTTAAATAATTGGAAGTTATTCGAAAGAATTAAAAATGTTTGGCGTATTTTAAAAATTCCAAGTATTTTTCCACAGCTTTAGAAAATTTGAAGAGATTTAAAAGGTTTTTTACAGGATTGGAAATATTTTAGGGTTTTGTAATATATTCCAAGAAATTTTCAATTTATTTCAGGAATTTTTCATTGATTTCAATATATTAAAGGTATTCCAATGACTTTTAGAGGTATCAGGGCATTTTTACTATATTTCTATGATTTGTGATTATACCAAAGAAATTGAAATGTTTCAGTGTATTCATTCAAATTCCACGTAATCCTCAAGACCGAAAAAAATTCAAGAGATTTCAAAATATTTTAAAGGATTTGAGATATTTTAGGTTTTTTTTTAGAAAGATTCCAAGGCATTTTAAAGAGACTTTAAAAGTTTCAAAAGATTTGAGAGGATTTGAAATATTTGAGAGTATTTTGAAACATTCCAAGCAATTTTCATTTAATTTCAGTAATTTAATAGGATTTCAAATATTTTAGGATATTTTAAAAGACTCCAAGGAATTTTAAATAGATTTCAATAATTTGAAGATATTTGCAAGATTTCGATTTATTTTCAAAGCTACCAAAGCATTTTCAAGATCTTTTAAAATTTTCAAGAGATTTTAAAAGGTTTTAGAGTATTTGAAATATTTTAGGGTATTTTAAAATATTCAAAGCAAATTTTCAATTGATTTCAGTTATTTAATGGGATTTCAAATATTTTATGGTACTTTAACTTAATCCAAGAGATTTTTAATAGATTTCAATAATTTGAAGATATTACAAAACATTTTCAAGAGTTTAAAGAAAATCCAGAGATTTAAAAGAATTTTCATTCGGTTGTAAAGAATGTCTTGAATTTTGGAAGATACGGAACGATTTTACAGGAACTATAAGATTTTAAAATAGTTAAAACTATTCCGAGGGGTTTTATAATATTTCCGATGATTTCAGTGATTTAAAAACCTCTTTGATTTGCCTAAATATTGTTAGATTTCATAGAATTTCGCGAGATTTTTATATTATTTTAATGGATTTCAAAGAATTTATTCACAGTAAGTGAGGGATCTCATAGGGCTTCAAAGATTCGAAGAGAATTCTAAATATTTTTTGCAATTCATTTGGATTTCACCCTGAACTCTTAATTTATTCTGAATTCTTTTAAATTTCTTTTTTTTTTAATTCATCAAATTCTTCTCATTTCCATTAAATTTTGCTAAATTCACTCAAATTTTACTGAAATCAATGGAATTAAAAAAATTTAAATTCACCTGGAATCCTTATAAATTTTATCGAAATCTTTTAAATTCAAAAGAACATTAGTCACATTATTAATACAACTTAGTCACTTGCACACTTTTTGAGTTAAAAATGAGAATATTGGTCTTGAAGTAATAATGGTCAGGCGAACTGAAAAATTAGTCAGTGAAAAATGAGGAAAAAGCTTGGGAATTTTTTAATTAAATTATTTCGATTACCCTGTATATGTATGGTGAGATTTCCATGAAATTTAATTTTTTTAATCACAATATTTGAAAAATATTGAATGTACTGAAATTCTAAACATTTCAACTACTGATTTTTCATTTTATTACAACAAATAAAACACTTGCATTTTTTAATCTTCAATGCTTTTTTTTTTGCATTTCGGTTGTTGTAAGACAAATTTTGTTTGAGAGTAAATATTCCCCTAATTTAAATTTTGAAAACTTCAGACCTAAATATTTATATAATCTTTTGGGTGAAAGGTTTTCTTCTTACTTTAGAAAAAAAAACATGGTAAAATATGTGAAAAGTAAACCCAAAGAATTTGTTTAAAAATAAACCTGCCGCAGCAGGAAAAAACGTGTTTTTTGTGTTTTAAAGAATTATACTCTGAGTAATTGGGTTCTTACCAGACTCAAGCAGCTATGTATATGACGTTATCTACCTCATTGAAAGTATTATTTGTTTGACCTAATTTGTTTTTCAAAGTAAGAGAAATGAAGGGAAAGTAAACGAAATTACGAGAACCAAAAATATAATTATTCATAAAAACATTTCCATTTCTCTGTTTAAGAAAAGATAATAAATAGTCCCTCAACTCCAAGGAAGTAGCTAGATATTTAAGATTTATTTTATCATTTAATTTATTCCTAAACTATGTTTTTCTTTTCAGCGCAACAGATGTTGCGCTGTTATAATATTTAAGAAAAGCTGTTAATTATTTTTTACTTATTAAACTAGCTGTTGAAGAACCTGCTGCAACGATGCGGGAAGTATTGGCCAGTTTACCAGGCTTCAGTTTAAAGTCTGGCAGAAGACGATCGACGAAAAGATTGTCAGCTGCAGCACAATTGGAAGCAGGATTAGTTGATCTTGAAACTCCAGCTAGTATTATCGCCAGTACGAGTTTGCGAGCTTTACTAAATAAGCCTACTTTCCAAGGGCTTCCTCCTTTGTATCAGAGGAAACTTGCCCAACTTTTACCCGCCGTCGACAGACAGGTATTTTTTATAAAAAATAAGAAAGAAAGAGGAAAATGTACAATAAAGTAAGTCCATTGAGTTGTTAGGGCTGCTGCTGAACAGCGAAACTGGACATTTTTTCATACCGAGAAAAAACATTTGTAATTTAATAATGTCAGATTAAATTTTTCAAAATTGGACAATTTTAAATTGAATACCTTTGAATTTGAATAATTTTTATATTTTGAATTTAAAAAATTTAATGTATAATATTCTTTGTATAAAGTTTAAATTGTTTCAGACTGCAAGTTCAAAGTTAAAGCTTTAATAATTTTAAATTTAAATATCAGAAGATAATTTCAAATTTAAATCGTTCGTAATGGTTTAACTTCAAATTGAGTCTACATTTTTTGGCAATTTGAAGCTTGAAAATTTTGAAATTAAATAATTAAACATTGAACGTTCAAATGAACGAATTTTTTTACTGATGACTGTAAACTATAAAAATGGTTAAAATGCTGGTTAATATTTATTAGAAATAATATATTTACAAAAAGAAAATTATAATGCATTTTTTAATTGTCGTTGGAACCAAATTTATTGATAAAATAGAATTGTAAAAAAATATTTCGTTCATTTGAACGTTCAGATCTTAATATCTTAATAACATCTTAACATCTTAATAAGAAGGTGTAAATTAAAGAATTCAAACTTTAGCAATTTCAAATGAAGACATTCAGAATTTAAATTACTGGTAAAAGGTAGTGTAGGTTTTTAAATAAATTCATAAATCATATGTAAAGTCATAATAAATTATCAAAATGTGTATTTTCATAATTTTTGTATGTTTATTGATACCAATTTTTCAAAATATTTTTGTAGGCCAGAAAAGTCGCTTCGAATGTTGATAAATTTTTATATGCTGATACATAAGAGATAGTTTCACATGTGACAGACCACTGTTTTTAACAAAAAATTTAGAAACCTCTTCAATGGTCATTTTTGTATTAAAAAAAAAGGTTACTGAGTAAAAACTTTTCCATTCGATTAGCTGGCAAAATAAAGTAGAAAAAATCATTTTTAAGTACAGCTATAATCTCTTAGAATTTTTTTCTCTTAACGGAATTTTACCAAATATACTAAGAATTTTGTCTATAAATGTTCAGAAAATGTTATTACAAACAGTAAAAAGTACCCTTTGTACCCTATTTTTTTTTAAATTAAAGTTTAAATTTTGAATTCAATTCTTAAAGTTATTTATCATTCGAAGCCTTAATATTATTTGAAATTGACAACGTTCCAAAAGGAAGGATATTTTAATGAAAAATTCCAAATATGCACTATTGCCTATCTTTACGTTTAATTTTAAAGGACTTTCACTATAAAAATTATACCACTTCAAATTCAAAATCATTTAATTATGAGCGATTTAGGTTTGAAATAAAAATAACCTTATTTTCTGTGGCTTCGAAATTACCCAGATTTTTTTTTATAAACTTGAGTTAGACATCCTGTCTATATTTTTAAGTATTACATTTATTTTAATCAGGCATGTAAATTAAAATTGGAAATTACACTCTATTTTTCTTTTTTTCAATTTCAAATTACAGCGATTTTGGAAGTCTTGTTACACATCTTAATTAGTGCTCCGCGCTTGATCGGTTAAACGTTTAAACAAATCGAATAATTTCTTTCTCTAACCGATTAATCATTTAACCTGTTGAAACGTTCTTTCGGTTAAACTTTAGGTCGTTTTTCACTTTTTTGAAGCTGACTTCACATAGTTTAGTTTTTAGGAAAACTGGGGAATAGGTATATTCATTTACATAAAATTAATATGACTACAATATTAAATTCAATTTGAAACGCTTTATATTCCTAATATTTCTAGTAAGAATATTGCACTTTCAACAAAATAGATGAATATTTAACCAAAACTCGAATAGTTAAATTTTCAGTAAAATTAATTTTTCACAAAAAAAAAGAGAACAAATTTTCAACAAAATAGTAAAATCGGCAAGCAAAGTAGGTTAATTGTAATTAAACCGTTATACTTATAACCAAACGAGATTAAATTTCTACCAAAATATGTGAATTTACAACCGTAAAAGACGAATTTCCCATAAAATAGTTGAATACTTAACCAAAACAAATTAATTTGCAAGCAAACAGTTGCATTTTTAACCAAAAATACATGACATTTCTACAAAAAAATTTGAATTTTCAACTAAGAAAGATTTTTCAGTCGACAATAAAAAAAATGTCAATCAAATTGTTAAATTTTTCACAACCCTTTGAATTGGCGAACAAACTGTTGCATTTGTAACCAAAAAAGATAACATTTCTAAGCAAGCAAGATGATATTTCATCAAAATAGTCGTATTTGCGAACAAGAAACATTTTTCGGTCAGAAAGAAAAAATATTCCAACTAAATAGTTAAATTCAAAAAGACGAATTTTCAACAAAATCTTTGAAGTTTCTATAAAAAGCATAACTTTTTAGTAAAATTGTTGAATTATTGTCAAAATAATAAATTTTTCAACCAAATATGAACTAAAAATGTTTACCAAAAAGATGGATTCTCAACCAAAAATAAATGAGTAGACGACTCACTAAAAATAATTAGGTTAAATTTTAATTTTCTTGCTCGGCTAAATTAATTTTTTTGCATTTAAATGAAACAAAAACGAGAAAAAGGTGATAAAAAGGCTAATAGGGAAAATATTGAAGCCTGCGATAAAAAAAATCCATCTTTTTATCATTTATAAACTAAAGATGAATATAAATAAATTTTAACTCTCTACTCCACATTTTGGTTTCGGACAAAAACTTTCAAATCCGTCTCCTGAATCAAGCCCTAAACTGATGTTAGTTGAAATAGAAAACTAAAGTTGAAAACCATGGAAAGTTTAAATGAATGAATATTTCTACAAGTTCAATGTCTAAATGGTTAAACTTATAAATTATTAAAATTATTTAAACGTTTAACTGTCTAAGCGCGGAGCAGTACTCTAACTCTAAGGTCTAGGTTCCAAACTCAAAAATAAAATGCATAGATTCAGTAAACTAGTTTCATAAAAGGTACAATAGAAATCGAAGAACAAGATATCAAATTCAAATGTTATATTTTTATTAGAAAATAGTAGAAGCGCATTCTCAACACGAAGATACATTTTTAGGACGCCGCGACCTCAGGACTGAATAACGAGTTTTTCGCGAGGGCCTGTTTGGAATGGAGAAAACGACTCGCAGAGGGTGAATTCACGCCCGAGAATCAGCAGCGACTGAAAATGGAAGCAGAGAGGGACAAAAATAAGCTAGATCCTTGGAAGCTGAAGCACTTTGAACCAATTTGGGGAGAAAAGCGAGAACCGAAATTAAGATCAGGATTGCATTGCACCGAACCAAGATCCGTTGGTGCTGTCACCCGTTCGGGTCATCGTCTGCGACACGAGTCGAATGTGGACCAAGTCATGCCAGAAAATCCACGTTGTCTCGCAGCAGTCGTCGAAGAAAAAATGGAGGAAGTTATCTGCATCCCCGAGACAATCGTTGAAGTTCCTGAGAACGTTCCGAGTGCCCCGGAAATGCAACAGAACCCACTTGCGGAGTACGATGAGACTGTACAAATTTTGGAGGAAGAGAATCTCCTAGAAGAGCCTGTTAATGTAAATATAAATCCCGATGAAATAATGATCAAAGATTCTGTTGAAGAGGTTGAGGAAGAGGTTGAGGAAGAGGTTAAAGAAGAGGAGGAGGAGGAGGTTAAAGAGATTTCTCAAATCAAGCCTGATGATGTTGTTGAAGACATTACTCCAGAAGTTGTTCAAGTTAAGGATGCGAATCAAGAATTGAAGGATGAAATTGTTGAGGAGGTGAGTCAAGAAATGAGCGAGAGCATAGAGGAAATTGAAGAGATACATGAGATCCATGAAATTCAAGACCCTGAGGAGGATATTTCAGAGAGCATGGAGATTTCCCAGGCTGACGAGGTTTCTCAAAGTAAAGAGATGTCGCAAATTGAGGTTCAACTTCAAGAGGAGAAGATCCAAATTCACAGTGAAGACATTGTCTGGGAGAAGATGCAAATGCAGGAACCGCCTAGTGAGGAAATTGAATGCTTGTCGCATGTTTCTGATGAAATCTCTCAAACCTCGGAAGAATGTATATCTCAGACGTCGGAAGATCCGTCTCTGCAGTTTTCCAAGGAACAGTTCTCCCAACTCTCGAGTGAGCCAATGTACCAACTGGAGTGTGACAATAATTCCGGTTCGCCGCAAGATCAGGATGCCACTTGTGATCTGATGACTGATGATTCCGAGATTGTGATTAATCAGGACGAGATTCATGAGATGCAGAGTGAAATACAACATGAAATTCATCCTGAATTACAAAGTGAGATGCACCATGAAATACAGCATGAAATTCAACATGGCATGAAATATGAAATTCAACATGAGATACAAGCTGAGATGCAGGCTGAGATGAGAGCGGAAATGCAGCCTGAGATGCAAGCGGATTTGCAGGTAGAGATGCAAGCAGGTTTACAAAGTGATATTCAGTCAGAAATTGAAGCTGATATGCAGGGATCGAATGAACATACTCCGGATCCTGAGCCGCAGATTCCCGAAGGAATGGAGATCGATATCGAGACATTGCAGCGGATTCATGAACTTGAGGTATGAATTTTAAGAGTTGTATTAAAGAATTGTATTAAGAGGGATTCAGAAAAATGCTTAAGTTAAATAAAATTAGAGTTTGTTTTGTATGTTTCCACCCTATTCTAGATATTTTAAAATCTAGCAACTTTGTTTAATATTTATGAGTGCATCTGAATCAAGTCTAAATGAAAGTTGAATGATAATGGGATTTTTTTTATTCATTATGATTCTCTCCCATCCCACGACCATTTCAAGATAAAAATTAAAATAATCGTTGGGTCGTTCCTAGGAAAATCGACTTTAAGGATTTAATTAATACGAAATGCAAAAAATTACCTAAAAAGATATGGTAAATATTTAATAAAGACTTTTTTTAATTATTATGATTCTCTAACTTCCCACGATTATTTGAAGATCAAAATAAAAATAATCCATTGCGTTCTTTTTGCAATAGTCGATTTCTGTCTTTAGTTATTTAAAAATAAAACATTTACGATAAATAGATGTAGTAAATATTGTTCAAAATTTTATCAATTACTTTTTCTGATTATGGTTTTCTGCTATTACAGGAACATTTAATGATAAAAAATAAACAAATTCAATTGGCAATTGATTCCAAATGCAAAAAAGTTGTAAAAGTATTTTAGTTAAGTATATTACTTGAATTTAAATTGTAAAATACAGTAAAATGATTTGCTACTATAATAAAGTGTTGCTTTTTTTTAAAGAAAAATGTTTGGCAATTTGAATTCATTTAATTAATAAATTGACTGTTTTCACAAAGGAACCAACGGATTATTTTTATTTTCATCTTTAAGTGATATCACATTAAAAATAGGCATGTTTAAATAAAGTTTTAATTTGAATAAAATTCTTAAAGTTATTAATAATTCGAAGTCTTAATATTATTTAACATTAACTACTAAAATTTCAAATTCATAATTAATTATGAGCACTTTATGTTTGAAATAAATAATAATTGATTTTGGGTGGCTTCATGTTTGGAGGATGTATAATGGTGAACGCTTTGAATTAGAATTTATTTGCATTTTGATGGCTAAGTTTGAAATACTCAATTTTGAGTATTTTATTTTGAAATAATATTAAATACTGAAGATTTAGACATTGAACGTATAATTTTATATTACAATTACACAGAATTGTACCTTTCATCATCTAAAATAGTTCAGCATTAAATTCTTTAATTGGGAAATTTGAATAACCAGGAAAATTTTGCAACCGGGAAGCACCACAGTCAATAAAAGAATCTAATTTTTAAAAAATGTTGTCAACATTTACCGTATCTTTTCAGATAAATTTTTCTATATCGTGATATTTAAATATTAGAATCGACTTTTTCCAAAAGGGTCCAACAAATTTTGTAAATTCTCAACTTTAAGTTTTCTCGCGATGGCCGAGAACTACAATAAAAAAATGTACAGCAATTACTGTATCTTTCTAGAAAAATGTTTACA
Organism: Belonocnema kinseyi; assembly: GCF_010883055.1. Classification (NCBI taxonomy): domain Eukaryota; kingdom Metazoa; phylum Arthropoda; class Insecta; order Hymenoptera; family Cynipidae; genus Belonocnema; species Belonocnema kinseyi. The sequence continues at coordinate 36,716,531 of NC_046662.1, read as the reverse complement.
GTCCAAATTTATTATAATACTAAGATCAACTTTTTACAATAAAGAGCCCAATTGATTATTTTAGTTTTTGTTAAAAAATATTTATGGAATAGCAGAAAATCATAATCAATATGAAAATCCAGTGAAGGAAAATATTAGGAAATATTTAATATCCTTTTATAAAAATGTTTGCATTTCAAATTATTTAAAAAAAATTGACTTCAATAAGTATTAGATTTATTATTTTAACTCTGATCTCAAAATATACGCGGAAAGACTGAAAGTCATAGTAAATTTAAAAATCCAGTGGAAAGAAAACTGTAAACATTCGTTAAACTTTTTAGGCGATTTTTTGCAATTCATATTAATTAAATATTAAAATCGACTCGTTTCAACAAAAAACTTTATCGATTATTACAACAAATTTTAGAAGAGAAACCTACATCTAAATAATAAAAAAGTAGTTGAAGTAATAATTGTTTATTTAAATCTAGTTATTTGCATATTTATGTTTCCTCTTCTGCTTTACGCAAAAGTCATATTTTCATTCAATTTTAAGTTACAAAAAATCACTATTCCTTGAAAGGTTCTTTGCTGTTATATTCGCCATATTTGTAATAAATATTAGTTAGTAAATTGTTTAATTAAATAAATAAATGTATAACTAGAAATAAAAAGGTGATTATTATTCACAAATAAAATAATTTTCATAAACCTTGCACGAAATAGAATGAGCTTTTATAAATTAAATTTTAATGCAAAGTACAACTTTTTCCTAGAATGGATGAAAAAAACACAAATATGCAAATAAGTAAATTAAAATAAACAATTATGATCTCAGCTATTTTTTTCATTATTTACGCTTGGGTTTCTCTTCTAAAATTTGTCGCAATAATCAATATTCTTTTTTTGTATATTTTCTCTATCAAGTTAAAGATTAAGTTACGTTATAAAAGAATTATGAATGTCATTTAGCAAAACTAACTTTTTTTTAAGGTCCGAGGTGAAATGCGAGAAGCTTATGAAGAAATTTGTCCGGAGGAAATAATCTATCCGATTTTAGAAGGAATGGAAATTGGTTCAACTGGTGAGGAAGAAACGGAAGCTTCAGTAGTTGCAGGGCCAGTGGAAGATGTCGCAATCCAAGAAGTTGGACATCTAGCAGTTGTGAATGAAGACGAGGCTCTTCGAGAAGCGAATAATTACGTTTGTTCCGAAATGTTGGAATGCAGTTGGGCTGTTGATCCAAACGTTGGAACCGTTAACAATAATCCTAATAACAGAGTGAGTCATCTTTCAATTATCTCAACAGACTTGACAGTCTTTCCCATATTTCCCTCTTTGTTCCTTTTTTTAAAGGATTCATATTTTTTCCTGTTTTCAAGAAATTAAATCTTTCTCCCTTTTTCGCTCAAATTTTAAGTGAATATTTTTTCTCTTATTCGACCATATGGTTAAAAAAATCATCTTTTTGGCATAAAAAATCGATTATTATGGTGAACTTTCCACTATTTTGTTAAAAAATCCTATTTTTTGGTCGAAAATGCAACTGTTTTGTGAATATTCGTCTTTCTTGAATATAAAGTTCGTCCTTTTGTATTGAAAATTCATCTTTTCTGGTAGAAATATAATCCTTATTGATAAAAAGTGAAAAAAGGGTATAAAAAATTTTTTTGTGTGGAAAATTCAACTTATCTGAAAAATTTGTCTTTTTGTCTTGAAAATTCAACTATTTGGTTAAAAATCTAATTATTTTGTTAAAATCCACCTTCCTTGGTTAAAAATCAACTTTGTTGTTGAACCTTCATCTTTTGGGGTTTCAAATTCATTGCTTATTTTAAACTTTAGACTTTTAGCTTGAAAGCTCAACTAGTTTTTGAAAAGAATCTCTTAGTAGAAACTTTTTGTTGTTGAACATTCAACTACTTTGTTAAAAATTCATTTTTTCGATTGAAGATTCGTCTCTGGTTACAAAATTGAACACATGTTTTGAAAATTAGTTTTTTTTCGGTTAAAATTAACTTTTTAAATGGAAATTCACCTATCGATGTTCAATTGTTGCACTTCGTTTTTTTTATTCAACTGGTTTTTATTTTTCGATGCGAACTAATCTTTTTTGGTTGAAAATTCAACTACTTGGTTGAAATTCACCTACTTTATTGAAAATTTAACTGCTTTGTTAAAAATGCATTTTTTGAAGATTCATCTAACCTTTCTTGTGGTGAAAATGTAACTATGCTGTTCGAAATTGTTTTTTTGTTGTTGAAATTTGATGTATTTTGTTGAAAATTCGTCTTTTTGGGTTGAATTTGATTTTTTTCTATTTAAAATTATAATCTTTTTTGGTTAAAAGTTTATGAGTTTTGTTGAAAATCCATCTATTTTTGTTGAACTCAACTGTTTTTGGTTTAAAATTGAAATATTTTTTGGTTGAAATATCAATTATTACGTTCTTCGTTGAGAATTAATATTTTTTTATTGGGACTGCAACTACTTGTTTGAAAGTTGAACGACATTGTTAAAAACGATTTTCTTGTTGTTGATTAACCATCTGACCTCTTTTTGGTTGAAGACTTAACTATTTTGTTGATTTTTTTTTAAGTTTATGTATTTTGTTCAAAATTTGTATTTTTGTATTGAATTCGATGGTTTTTTATTTAAAATTGAAATTTTTTTTATGAAAGATTATGTATTTGGTGGAAAATTCGTCTATTTTTGTTTAATTCAACTGTTTTTGGTTTTAAATTACCATTTATTTTGTTTGAAATAGCAACTATTATATATTTCTTGTTGAGAGTCAATCTTTTTTTTTTTTGTAAATTCAACTAATTCATTGAAATTTAGACTACTTTGTTGAAAATTCATTCTTTTTTTTTATTGAAGATCCATCTGACATTTCTTTGTTTGAAAATTTAACTGCTTTATAAAAAATTAATCTTTTTGGTTGGATTAAACTGTTTTTTATTTAAAATTGATTTTTTTTTATTTCATCTAATATATTTTGCGGTTTTTGGTCAGAGTTAGTTTGAAAATTCGATCGTTTGATTAAAAGTTCAACTATATAGTTTAAAATTATTAATTTAAATTAAGCGTTTAATATTGAATCTAATTTGGAAGTTTCATTATTTTTATTAAAAATAATTTATTCTCTTATTGGGAATGGTTAAAGTGCGACACGCCACCCGGTGGCAAAAATTCGAACTAGAAAGAATAGACACGATTGAAATATGCCTTTTAAATTGTGCATAAAAGTGTTTTAACCATTTTTTTTACTTTAGAGTATTTATTGGATAATAAAAATAAGTCTTTATAAAAAGCAAAGTGTTTTAGATGGAATTTACATATTACACAGTGAACCCCACACTTTTTGACAGAAATATTTTTCTAAAAAAAAAACAGTTATTGTTCTCTTTATTGTGATTTTCAAAATATTATAAACTTAAATGGACTTATTTTGAAGCAAAAATGAACCCAAAGTAAATTTTTATTAATTTATACATGAAACATTTACTATTTAAAAATCTGATCTAAAAGTTAGGTTAGAGTTCGTATTTAAATTCCAGTCGTCTGACATTCGTATTCTTGGTATAATATGGATCAAATTTGTCGCTACGTACATTAATTAATGTTTATTTAAGCTTACAATACATTGCAACTCACATGAAATAATGAAATAATTGTATTTTTTTAAAACTTATTTCACGAAAATGTGTTTTTTCACTGTATAAGATGGAAACTCTATCTAAAACTATTTGTTTTTTATGAATATTTTTTTTTAGTATTCAATCATTTTTTTATACTTCCGAAAATAATCGTAAAAACACTTTTATGCAAAAATTAAAATACATGTTTAAAATTGTACCTACTCTTTTTAGTTCCATTTTTCGGCACCATGTGGCGAAATGGTAGACCGCTATTCCGAGATTATTTTGGACTGTGAAGTAGTTTAAAGAAACTAATTTTTTCATGCAATCAGCAATATCAAATCAATTATATTTCCTTCTTCAGGTTCAGGAAGAAATGCAGGTTTCCTTGCCACTAGTAGCTGCCGCCCTGGACGGATCCGTAGCCGCAAACATTACCGTAACAACTCAGGACGAATGCAGCGACACTTCAACGACTACAGACTCTACGAATCCCTCACAATTCATCAGTTCAGATGCTCATACAGAATCAATCAACTGTATACAATTGCCAGTTGTTCAAAGTGCTCCATTTCAACCAGAAACCTTAGCAATCGGTACTCCAGTTACTAGTTGTTTGATGAAGAACATGCAGCAATCACAGAGTTCGCCAATCATTGCTTTTCCACAATTGCAATCCATTCGATTCGTCCAGACAAATTTTCATTCAGGACACGGAACGACGCAGACCTTAAATTCTGGTAATGCTCTTCCTCCTCAGATCCAAAGTCAGCAAAATCCGCAACAGCAAATCAGTATTGTGAGGCCGCACGAGGAAATGGTGCCGATTGGAACTCAGGGCAATGTAGTGCACAATAATCTGCAGAATAGTGTTCAGAATCCGACGCAGGATAATTTACAGACGACGGTTTCCGTCCAGGCGCAGAATCATGCGCCGGGTGCGATTGTAATTCAACATCAGCCGCAGATGGGGCCACAGCCGAGGCAAATTGTTGCGACTTTGCAGCAGCAACAACAACAGCAGCAACAGTATCCTGCTGTTACGATTGCGTCGAGACCTTCTAGATCGACTCAGGGAGGACAGAGGTCGAGGGGGAGTAATAAGGAGCAAGGGGGAAGGTCGAGGAGTTCGACGAAAGAACCACCTGGGGCGGTCAATTTGGAACGGAGTTATCAAATTTGTCAAGCGGTAGGTTCTTGATTTATAATTAGTTTTTATAATCAGGATGGATAGGGAATTTTTTTGGTCAGGGAAAGTCAGGGGTTTTGAAGAAGAAAAAAAAGCGAAAATCAGGGAATTTCTCTAAGAGACTTTAGAGATAAATCAGCCAAGATAAATCAGAGGTTGGCACACTGTTACTTTTATAATAACACTTTTTAGTAATTTTTTAAAAATAGGTAGCTAAAGTCACTTTTTAGAGTACAAAATTCACAAATAATTTTTCTTTAAATAAATTTCAACGAATATCAAAGAATTTTTAGGATTTAAAATTATTTTTGAAAAATTCCAAGGGATTCTCAAGAGTTTTAACAAATTTCAAGGGATTTCAAAGAATTATCAATATTTTGGGACATTTTAAAAGATTGCAAGGAATTTTGAAGAGCTTTACAAAGCTTCAATAAACTTGAAAAGATTTGCAATATTTTAGGGTATTTCAAAAGATTCTAAAGCATTTACAAAAAGATATAAACATTTTCAAGGATTTGAATGATTTCAAGGGGCTTGTCAAAAAATTTCATCGGGTCTTAAATAATTTAGTAGAATGCTAAGACATGGATTTATTTTATTGGATCTATAAGGATTTAGGATAGTTTAAAAGATTCGAAGGAATTTTATATAAGATGTATGAGGATTTTAATAATTCTAAAGTATTTTAAGAGCTCTTAAACTATTTTAATACGTTTTCCAGCATTTCAGAAAGTATCATCCTATTTCATGTAATTGCATGAGATATTATAATAGTTTAATGAATTTGAAATATTTTATTCACCAGAATTGAGGGATTTCGTCAGATTCCAAAGATGTTCCAATATTTCAAGATTGGTCGAAAATCTTGTGATTTTTAAAAAGATTCTAATTAATTTTAAATTGAATTCCATAGTTTGAAATGTTTCCAGAATATTTTAATGATTTTAAGGCATTTTTTTAAATTCCAAGTAATTTTCAAAAGTTTTAAAAAGTTTTTAGAGATTTTAAAGGAGTTCGGTAAATTAAGGGAATTTTAAAAGATTCCAAGAAATTTTTAAGAGCTTTAATAAGTTTCAAGGGATTTTATAGTATTTTCTACGGTTTGAAGGGTTTTTGAATACTCTTAAGATATTTTAATCAATTGTTCAGGATTTCGAGAAATATCATATTTTATGTAATTACACGGGATTTTATAAGAGTTTCATGAATGTCAAATAATTTGTTCATCAGAATTGAGGGATTTTGAAAGATTCCAAATATTTTCAAATATTTTAAGGTTTCTCGAAGACTTTATGATTTTTAATATAATTCCAAGGAATTTTAAATCGATTTTAATAATTCGAAATATTTCCCAAAGATTTTAGAGCATTTTTTGGAAATTCCAGGTCATTCTCACAAGCTTCAAAAAATTTCAAAATATTTCAAAGAATTTTGAAAAATTAAGGAAATTTTATTATATTATCGAAGATTTCATTAATTTTACGGGTTTTTGAAATATTTCAAGATATTTTAATCAATTGTCCAGGATTTCGAGAAATATCATATTTCATGTAATTTCACAGCATTTTCTAATATTTTAATGGATTTCAAAGAATTTATTTACCAGAATGTAGGTATTTCGTAGGATTTTCAAAGATGTTAAAATATTTCAAGTTATTACCAAATATTTTATGGCATTTGCACAGATTCCAGGGAATTTTCAATTAATTTAAGTAATTTAATGGGATTTCAAACGATTTGTACCATTTCAGAGCATTTTAAAATATACCAACGCTTCAAAAAGCTTCAAGGGGTTTCAAAAGATTTCAAAGGGTTTGAAAATATTTTTCATGTTTTAGGGTATTTTAAATTATCCAAGGCATTTTCAAGAGATTAAAAAAGTGAAGGGATTTCCAAAGATTTAAATTACTTTACGAGATTTTTAAAAAATGCGTACGGTTTTAACGAGTTTTTTAGAATTTAAGAAGATATGGAATAATTGTGCAGGTATTTTAATCAATCAATCAATTTCGTAGGGTCTCAAAGACTTGAGAGTGTTTTCAAATGTTTTTTGCCATGCATTTTAATTGATTTAGAATTCACCATGAATGCTTATTAATTTATCCTGAGTTCTTTTAAATTCTTTGAAATTCTTTGGAATTCTTTGGAATTTTTTCGATTTATTTTAATTCACATGGTTTCTTCTGAATTTACTGAATTCAATAGATTTAAACTTTTTTTTAGATTTTCTTTAATTCATCCTGAAGCCTTTAAACTCACCTTCAATTTTTCGGCATTTCATCACACTATTTAATTTTTATGAATTTTTTAAAACTAATTTCAAACTTACTAAATTCAAGGATTTTAAAAATATTTTAAAATTGTTTTAAAATTACTTCAATATTTTTCATTCAGCTTGAATTTTTATGAATTTTGTATTCCATTTATAATCGATTTTTTATTAAAAAATTTACAAGATTATAAGTGTGGTCTTTAAATGAGAGGCAAGCGAACAAAAAGTGATAAATTCAATTTTGAAAAAATGGAGATAAAGTTTCCTTCTGTATATTTGGAATATCATCAATTCGATTACTAAACTTAAGTTCGCAAATAATTTTTAGTTTTGTTTTAACGTATATTAATTAAATAAAATGAATCAAAAAAATTTAATTTCTGACTGCAAATTTATTAAGCGGATAATTCAAAGTGAAGAAAATATACACTCTATTTAAAATTCATAAATATTTTCAATATTTATCTTATAATATATATTCATGTGTAAAATTATCATCTGATTTCGCATATAAACAATAAATAGTAGATTTATATCATTATAACATAAATAATCAGTGAAATATGTCTAGTAAATCAAAAGTGAATAAATCCGTTTTCATTTAGTTAATAACTGTAATACAGTTTTAAATTAGAAAGTGTTATTTTGAATATCATTTATTTGAAAGTCTATCGGATTATAAAAGTCCATTTTAAATTTCGGTTTGGTCAATGGATTTGAATTTATCACCTTTTTTCGCTTACTTCTCAAATATTATTGGTAAGAAAAAATAGAAAATTAGTCAGAGAAAAATCAGGGAATTTTCAAAATGAAATTTTATTGCCATTTAGGCATTAATTTATTATCTTAATATTGTTTTTTAAAAATGATTTAATTATTTTTTAATAAATATTAATAAATGACGTTTGAATTATGTTTCAGGTTATCCAAAGCTCACCAAATAGAGATCAATTAAAGGCACATTTGAAACCACCACCGAGTTTATTAGCAAGAGGCGATGGAGCTTTTACGACAACGAAATCCGGCGGGCGAACTATCACTACAGTCAAGACTCAAAAATCTCAAAATTCGACATCACACAATAAACAGGCACAGAGTAAAGGGCAAGGTGTTATGCTCAGACATGTTTTTACCACTGCTCGTCAAACGGCGCCTGCAGAGGTAAGAACTCTGCTTAAGAGAAAACATTCGGTAAATTTCATTTTGATATTACCTAGATTTTAAAGATACATTTTAAATAATTAACAATATCTTTAGCATAGAAAAACCTACAGACTTCACGGTATTTTCAGAAAAAAAGAACGCCCTTTTTTTATATCACTTTTTCAGAACAGTTGCGCTGTTTCAACTTTTAAAGTAAAATTCGTAATGTTTTAACTTAAATTACTGATGATGTAAAATCTTAACTAAAAAAGTATCCAACTATTTAAAATAACAAATGCTCTAAAATAAAGTGTCTATCCTACCTGCAAAACCTGGAATTTTCGAGGAACTTTTGTGTACCTTGAAAAAACTTGCAAATGTCGGAAGTTTTTTTCTAAATTGTAATGAAAAAATGAGTAACAATGATACTTAATTTGCAAAAATAGCTATATATTACTGTATTTATTTTTTTCTCGTTTTTCCTTGTTTAAAATTAATTTTTTTTTCAACTGAAAATTTAACTACTATTTAACTATGTTTTTAGTTGAAAATTCATGTATTTTCTTGAAATTTTTTAATTAAGCATTAATATTTTAATAATTGGTTTAAGGTGAAACTACTTTTTAAAAAATTCATTTTTTGTTTGAAGATTCATCACTTTAATTGAAAATTTATCTCTTTTGTCATATATGTTAAAAATTAATCTCTGATTGAACATTAATTTTTTGTAACTATTCCATTTTTTGCTACAAAAATTTCTTAGTTTAAAATTTGTCTTTTTGGGTAGAAATGAATATTTTTGGATAAAAGATCATGTTTGTTGTTAAAAATTAAATTATTCTAGTTAAAGATTGATCATTTTAGTTGAAAATTAATCTTTTTGTCATACTTGACTGAACACAACCTCTATTCCGGCGGTTTAAATGTTTTCTTAACATTTAAATAAAGTATAATATGATAAACATCTTTAATGTCATTCGCTCTATTTTAAAGGTAAATTACAATAAAATAGTAAATATTGAAAAAGCGAAAATATTTTGTCTGTTGAGAGAAAATGTTTTGTCAAATATATGAAATAAGAGTCATGAATCATTCTATCAAATTTGTTTAAAATATATATTTATTTTATTATTATTATCACCGTAAAGATGAAGATGTTTTCGCTTTTTTTCCAGTTTTGACAGTATCATATACACGAACCAATCAGATTTTCCTTTTTTCTAATTCTCCTCTTTTTTAAAAGAATTCCCCTTTTTTTCTCAAGAAACTTGACCCTTTTTTCACTTAAGTGTAAGAAAATTCAACCATTTTAGGATGGAAGTTAATTCTTTTTAAATTAAATGTCTACTATTACATTTTTGGTTCAGAATTCACCTCTTTTAGAAAAAATATCTATTATTTGGTTTTAGAATTTAATTATTTTGTAGAATATTCAACTGTTTTTTTTTTAAAGGAATCTTTTTTTGCTCGAAAATTCGATTGCTTTGTTGAGCATTAATCTTTTTATTTAAAAAATTCGTCCTTTTGGACTTAAAATTAATCTTCTAAGAGAAAAATCTTATTTTTTGGTTAAAAATGCAACTACTCGGTTAAAAGATCAATTACTTGATGAAGTATTCATTTCTTTCGTTTACATTTCATCTCTTTAGTTGAAAAGTTAACTATTTTGTTGATAATTAAATTTTTGGATGAAAATTCATATTTTCGGGTAAAAAATGTAACTGTCTTCTAGAAAATTCGTCTTTTTGACTTGAAAATTCCACAATTTTGTTAGAAATTTTGTGTCTTTTTTGAATTAAAAATCTTTCTCAATTGCAAATTTGTCTTCTTAGTTAATAAACTCGTCTAATTTTATTAAGAATTCTTAGTTAAAAATGAATCTGTTTCTTTATTATTCAACTTTCTTTTTTGAAAATTGGCCTTTTTTGTTGAATTCGACTATTTTTAATTTAAAATTAAACTCTTTTTTTATGAAGTATCCATTATGACATGTTTCTTCGATAATTATTCTTTATCGGTTGTTTTGGGTTGAAGATGCATATCTGGTTGAAAATTCATCTCTTGTTAGAAATCTCATCTCTTTTGCTTGAAAACGCAACTGTTTGGTTAAAAATATATCTGTTTTGGTTGATGATACAACTATTCTGTTAAAGATTTTTGTTTGTTTGTTAAACTCTACAGTTTTTTATTTACAAATAGAATCTTTTTTGTTTGAGCATTTATCTTTATTGGTTAAAAGTTGAAGTGCTTTGTTAAGAGTTAAGTTTTTTGTTTTATTAAAAATCATCTCTGGTTACTAATTATTTTACAATAAATTCGGTGTATTTGTTGAAAATTCATCTTTTGGGGTTGAAAATTCAATAGCAAATTCGACTATATGGTTCAACGTTCGTCTTGGTTGGAAACGAAGTTTTTGTTCTTAAATTTATCTTTCAAGGTTGAAAAATCTTAGGAATATGGTGCCTGCATTAATTTGGTTCAAAAGAATTTATTTCCTTATTTTCTTAAAAAGTCACCAGGTTTTCCCTGCTTTAAGAACATTCTGAGCTGTGAGGTCTGCTTCCTGTTTCCTTTCTGTCTAGAAAAAATTATTCTAGACTACCGGTCAGAGTTTTGCCTTCTTTTTTATGATTGATTAAGTTCTCTTTATTTTAATTGTCAGAATTAAAATTTTAATTTCTGCCGCAACCCGAATCGCTAATTGATAATAGCTTTTGTTTAATAAATAATGCAGAAAACAGGACGTAAGAGTATGGGGTGGCATATGAAGGGACGAGGCAGATGGGGGGGATCACATCCGCAGTTTTTGACTAATTAGTATCAGATTTGTCAAACTTATTCTTTGGGCTCCCGGACAGGTCGAAAGAGCGTGGGGGCCATAGGAGGAATGATGTGGAGGGGGGGATGCCGCAGTTTTTTAGCAATCGGCATACAATTTTTCACACATATTCCTTGGGCTCCCGGAGAGTTAGTTTTTTTCCAAGTTGAGTTCCGAATTGAGTAAGAGTTATATGATTTAGAATTCGAAAACTCCTTTTTCATTTGCTGTTTTTCAGTTTTTAATTCTTTTCTTAGTTTTCCTTAAGGACATGTGATACTTCGTCGTGTGTTCAATCGGGTACAGTTCCCTTGACTTTTTTTCCACAAAAGTGCAAATTTTTAAAAACTGAATTCGGAGATGCTATAAAATATCATAAAGGACGTCCCCGGACTCTTTTTTGAGGGATAATAAAAAAAATTATTATGCTAAATAAAAATTGTATGTATTATTTTAAGGTTACGTCGTTTTTCATTTCTGCCTTTCCGATAATTTGGAAATTATTTATAAAATAAACTTTTTCAATTGCCTACAAACAAGGTTAGTTCCGGGAGGTTAGTTATTGTATTTATTTGCAAGTCCATAGTTTTCGGCTAAAAATATTGTGTAGTTTGGAAGTAACGCTCAGGAGAATTGTAATCCACATAACCTCGAAATATACACACGTTGTTAGCAAAATCAAATTAAAAAAAAAAAAAAAAAGTATGCGGGGACAACCGTCAGCATGTTCGCTATCATTTCCCAGATTTTGAAGACAAAATATTTCTTATCCTAGGAAAAAAGCCTGGGGAATCTAACACTGAAAAAATCGATACTAATTCCTAAACGCTATGCAAATTAATCACATTTTGCTAAATTAAAACTGTTTTGAATTAACCTACAAAAAAATGTGTGGGGACGTCCGTTAGCATGTTCGGTATCATTTCCCAAATTTTTAAGACAAAATATTTATTATTCTAGAAAAAAAGCCGGGGGAACCTATAACTGGTAATATCGACAATTTTCTAAGTATCACATGCCCTTAAGGGCATGTGATACTTCGTCGTGTGTTCAATCGGGTACAGTTCCCTTGACTTTTTTTCCACAAATGTGCAAATTTTTAAAAACTGAATGCGGAGATGCTACAAACCTGCAAATAAGGTTAGCTGCTGGACATAGTTAATATGTTTATTTGTAAGTCTAAAGTTTTTGGAAAAAAATATTGTGTAGTTTGGAAGTAACGCTCGGGAGAATTGTAACACACATAACCTCGAAGCACACACACGTTTGTAGCAAAATCAGATTCTTTTGAAATTAACCCACAAAAAAGTGTGCACGGACGTCCGTTAGCATGTTCGCTATCATTTCCCAAATTTTTAAGACAAAATATTTATTCTATAAAAAAAAGCCGGGGGAATCTAAAACTGGTAAAATCGATAATTTTATAAGTATCACATGCCCTTAAGCTTTGTACAAATCTCACATGTGATTTGGAATTTGTGGAAACTGAATTTGACAACTTAGATACAGTTTTTATAATCAAAATTTAAAGAAAAAAACAATTTCCATGTTCTGCATTCAAGTTTTTATTTCTATTTTACTTTCTCTGAGTTTTTTCAAACTTTAGTTCAAATTTAGTTATAGAATTTGCATTTTTCCAACCGAAATTCTACTATAAATACTTAAAATTTTATGTTGATTCCATTCCAGTATTATATATTATACAACTTTTATGGCATTTTTGTTCGTTCTCGATGTATAGTATTAAGGACAGCGGCTTTTCTGCGGCGGCGAAACAGCCGCCACAGGGTACAGCTAGTTCTGTATAAAATGAGCTTTGCATGAAGCCAATTTGTTTATTTGTTGAGCAGATATTGTAAAAATAGTATAAATTTTAATAATTTCTTAAATTTGAGGCAATATACGAAATAATGAACATATTTTAATATTCTCAAACTCATGAATTTTTATAAAATTCCCTCAAAATATATATTTCTTTAATTTTTATGATTTTTCTATAGATAAGGGATCGTCCATAAACTAGGTTATTACTTTAGGAGGAGGGGGCTCCCAGCTAAAGTAACGTTACACGTTTAGAATGTAGAGCAATTTGTTTTCTAAAAGTGCATATGGTAAATTAATCTTTTTGTTTAAAATGCATCTTTTTGGTTGAGAATTTTTAAATTTGATCGATTATTCGTCTTTTTCGCTACTAAATTAATCTTTTTGTTTAATAATTTATCTTTTTTAATTGAAAATTAAACTTGTTAGTTCAAATTTCTTGAATTTTGTTAAAAATTCTTCTTTTATGGTAGTAAAATAAACTTTTTGCTTGAAAATTCATCTATTTTACTTGAGAATTCAATTGTTTGGTTGAGCATTTTCGAATTTTGTGGAAAAATCGTTGTTTTTCGGGTAGAAAATCCATCTTTGGTTCAAAATTGAACAACTAGATTTTAAAGGTTGACCACTTTTTTAAAAATTCATATCTGCTTGAAAAATTACTTTGGTAATTGAAAATTTACCTGTTCCATTTTTGGTAGGAAATGGTTATTCTTGAAGTAAAAATTCAACTTTTTGTTAAAATTGAACTATTTTGTTAAAAATTCATTTTCTTGTTTAAAATTAATCTATTTTAGTTGTAAATTTTAATTTTGGTTTGAGAGTTCTTTTATTTTGTTGGGAATTCGACTTTTTGGTATATAATTAACTTTTTAAATCAAATTTTCATATTTTTGATTTGATAGTTCATCTGTTTTCAGAGTTTAAAAAGTCAATAATACTCGGATTAACGTCACATAAAATTCAATTAGGCACATTGCAACACTTTTACTCTGAAAACAACTTTTTTTTTTAATTCTTGATTTTTTACGAAAGTTTATAATTTACTTAATAACCAAATCAACGGTTGTTAATGGGAGTGGGAGGGGGGGGGGGGGGGGGGGGGGGGGGGGGGTCGTCAAAAATAGGGTTGTTTCGCGATTTTAGATAAAATAATTTTTTAATACATAATTTTCATCTGAATCGAAGGTGCATTATAATTTTTTTTTCTTTTGTGTCGTTCAGCAGAAAGAAATTATTGAAAATCGAAGGCGGTAAAACACTTATTCAAATTGGTGTCACGTGGGTGTCACGTGACTCAGAGGTTCTCATAATTATCTATCAATGTGACTATGCGAAACTCATGATAAAGAGGTTAGGCCACGGTCTGTTGTCAATTTAGACTTTTAATTTGATAGCTTTATTTGTTAAGGAATATGTGACAAAAAAGTTATTCTTTTGTAATATTTGATTAAACAGTCAGTTTTATGTTGAAGGAAAACAGTAAGTGCAATTATTAACATATTTAAAAATCTTACATGTTTACGAATTGTTCAGTAAACATGACTACATTTAAGTAATTTTTCACTGAATTCTTTCTACATACCGTAAATATATCTATTTTCGGCAGATTTTCTCTATTGGTTTTTACGAAACCCTCCTTTGACATTTTTTTTAAACAATATTTTGCGACTTCTATTTTCGATGTGCACAGAAAAAGATATTTAAGAATCACTGACACGTGAGCTGTGATTGGTGGAAAATCCGACGCCTTCGACGTCAAAGGGCCCCTCCAATCGACATCGTGATAAAAAATTCATATTTCAACATTAAATTAAAAATCGTAAACAATATGTAAAAAATATTTTATGGGTTTTTTTATAATTAGAATTTCATGCACTATAAGATCCATTTATTGGAAAAATTATATCTGACTTTGGAAACAACCCTATTGTTAATTTATGGATGATTTAAGTTTTTGTACTGTGATAGGAACATTTTTTACACTTAAGTTCATAGGTCGTTTTGATACATTGCTTTAAAATGAGCGTAAGAACATTAAAATTTGTTGATTATTTCGTATATTACCTAAAATTTAAGAAAACATTCAAATCTGCACTATTTTACAATATCTACCTTAAAAGAAATATACAAATTGGCATCATCCTGGACTCATTTGATACAGAATTTTGAGAGAATTTAATTCATTTAAGAGAGAAAAATTGTAATTAAAATAAAGAGAACTTAACCAATCATCAAAAAAGAGGTGAATGCAAAATTCTAGCCGGTAGTGTATTTCCCTTTTTTTAGAGCATCCTGTGCTCTGATTTTTTAAATAAATAAATAAATCATTTTTTTTACCTATTTAAAATCAGAATGCAATTTGTTCAGGTAACGGAGAGCAACGCAGTGACCCAAATAGGATCGAATGGAAACGGAGGCCTCGGACAATACATCCTCGTGCAAAGAACGGGCGTCGGAGATGGCGCCCCACGTGCCTCTTCAGCGCCACCTTTGCCACCGCAAATTGCAGGTATGGGAGTAGGCGTGCACCTGGTGCGAGGAAGGCCAGCCAGTGCTGGTGAAGGATCTCATCAAGCCGTTACCCTAAAAGCGAGAGGGGCACTCGACGGCCGAGGAGGCGGGGGTGCCGAACCTGGAGCTCCTGGTATAATAATGGGGGGCGATCCTCCACCTCCCTGGGAATGCAATATGCGAGGGGCGATGGTCATTTGTCGGCAATGCGGCGCTTTTTGCCACGACGACTGCATCGGACCTCAGCGTATTTGCGCCACTTGTCTAATTCGTTGATCATCCTATCCTTCTTGAATATAAATATGTATTCAGAGAGCTTAAGAGTCAGAGTGCCGAATTCAGTTATGATTTAATTTTACAAATTTTAATTCAAGGTGGCCACAGGACCGGGGACTGTTTGATACCGACAAAACCCGGGAAGTGAAAATGAATTTATTTTTTGACCAGGAATTTTACTAATTTCTAGAATATAAATCTATCTAATCGCTTGAAATATGACGAGTTTTATATCATATGATATAATATGCAATTTTAAATAAGTTCGATTTCAACTTTTTTTTTGTAAGTTAAATTTAATTGTTGACTTTTTAAATTATGGAATCATTCAGTTTACAATGAGTAATTCGAAAATCTTTTACCTTAATATTAATTTTTTAATATTGTTATAAATTTATTAATGATTTTAAAAATTGAGCTATAGTTCAAATATTTAAAATTAAACAGCAATTGATTTGTTCCAATTCGAAAGACTTATTAGTTCATCAAATTCTTACGTCCGATTGAAACTTTTAAAAATATTTTTAAATTGTAAATAATTTCAAAATTTATAGATGAAATGGCATGATTTCATCAAAAAAGCAAAAGCCCAATTCTGGAGTAATGCCGACTAAAAATAACCAAAAAATAAAAATTTCAAACTACCGAAAAAAAGTGAAACTACAAATAATGTTTATTAACGAAATTTAAATATTCCGAAAGTGAAATTTAATAAAACTGGGATATTTTTTATCTGTTGAAATAATATATTATTTTATATGCATGCTTTTTGTAATTGAAAACAACTACGCAATTTGAGGGGATTTTAATTCTAGTTTTTAACACATTTCGTTAATTTTATAATTTTTTTGAACATTTTCGGCAGTTGTAATTTTTTCTGTAATTTTAAATTTCGGAAATTTTTATTTGTTGGAAATATTTTATTTCGGTAATTATATTTTTATTATGTCATCTCTAATAGATGTATAATTACCTAAACGATTTTATTATTCAGTTTCAAACCCTATTCAAATATTGCTTCGGTCTAAAATTAGACATTTTTAACCCATTGAATTTGAAATTTTTTAATTAAAAAATAGCAATTGTTGAATAATTAGCAACATTTGACTATTCATTTAATATGGACAATTATGAATCAATTATTGAAAAATAAACAATTTGAAACTGATTTGTTGAAAGTTTTCAATTTTAATGTATAAAGAACAATTATTAATTTGAAAGTGGTCAGTTTTAAACAAAATGTAAAATCCTTTAATTGTTTATGTTTCTAACTCGAAATTGCTTAGAATAATATAATTTTAAACATTTACAAATTTATTTGCTGTTGCATTCTTCAATTTAGATAATTGAATTGATTGAATAATTGAATTAAAAAATTATAAGTTGCAAATTTTTAAAACTTCAATTGGAGTTTATTAGAGTTCCTATTTTTTAATTTCAATAAACGTGAAAAGTGTTTGCGAACCGGGAATAAAATGGGAAATCGCTGAGAATTTTTTCCCTCGACTAAAACGGCCACCCTGCAATTGTACAAATTTTATTACCAAGTTTTATTCTGAGGCTATCGAAAAATAGCTTCATTCTACTTTATAATATATTCTAGAACCTGTTTTATAATATATTTTACAATCTATTTTACAATATCTATTGAATATTGTATTATTGGAAGTTGCTTCCAATTTTAGTGTACATAAGAGTGAGCTTCAATTTTTTTATTATCTATATTAGATTTACGTTGAATTGAGGCCGATATTACAGTATTCTGATAATTATTTGGAACAGATTGTAGAAGTATGTTTTACCCTCGACTTTTAGAAAATGTGGGTTCGACACTCTGGGTCGAATTCTCGTACTTTTTTCGAGTGTCGGGGATACAGGAAACGCGATTGAATTTACTCTTCAGTCGTCACTTTCTGTTTTGCTTCTTTCTTAGATCGAAGTATTTTTAGGTTGTATGAGTCCCAAGTTCAAATTTTAATTTTAAATTTCTCGAAATTATCAGATAAAAGGTCAAATTTACTTGAGTTTAAATCCTAATATGTAAATATTAAGAACGAGGAAACTAATTTATTAAGGTGATCGTGTTTGGCGATAATTTGTAAGCTATGTTTTAATTGTCAGACGAAATCCAATATTCGATAGAAGCGAAACAGAAACAGTATAAAACGATATAATAATGCTATCGTAGTTAGTTAATAAAAAAGTAATAAATCAATAATAAATAGGAAAAACGTGGATTTTTAGAACAAAAAATACTTGTATCCCTGGGCACCAGGAATAGACAGAAATGAAGTTCTGCCGCCGTTAAAACTCGATATCGTCTTCCACTGACATCACACGCATTACGTTGCAATCACGATTTATTTATTTCCATGAATTTTGATTCTCATCCAGGATCTACTGCAAGGGATTTTCCTGGCGACAGTTTGAAGTTTTTCTTCGTTTTAGAGCCGACAGGTGAATCTTTTGCGAGGCACTTACAGGTAGAGAAGTAGTCCGTTAGCCTTAAGCTTATGATTATCAGTAGGTGAAGTTTGCATAATTTAACTGGACCGTGTTACTTCCTCGAAATTGTGAACGTGTAGTTTAAGTTGTAATTCGAGACACAATTTGTAAATATATACACAATCGCTGAATCACTCGTTCTTTCATTATCATGACTTCGTTACAGTCGCGAAACACTGTCATTTTTACTCTCGCGCATCCGCAAAATGAAAAATACTTATGTGATTTGTTCATTAATTACACGTATAACTAATGCATTGCCATTTATTTTTTATCACCTATAAAGTAAAGAGCATACGATAATTGAACGGCAAAAACAATGTGTATTCATCGCTCAAATGTAAATAAAATCATATTCGTTCTAACTTTAAATCGTCTAATGAATATACATTTTAATTCCGTTCAGGGATACCAACTCTTGTGTGGATTGAAATTTTTAAACTAAATCATGTTATCAAAACTAAGGGTTGCTACCGGTTTGGGAGTTTAGGGAAAGTTAGAACATTTTAAAACTGGTCTAATTGAAGTTAATTTGATTATTGTGTTTTAAAATTCCGCAATTTTGTTAAAAATTAATTATTTTTGGTTGAAAATTTAACTGTTTTGTTGAAAATTTGTCTTTTTGGGTTGAAAATTTACCTACTTTTAGAGAAATTGCACTTTTGTTGTTGTTAGAAATGATGTCTGGTTTAAAATTTAAATATTTTTTAGTTGGAATCTTAAATACTTAGTTGGAAATAGAACTTCTTTATTAAAACTTCTTTTTTTTTAATGATTCATCATTTTAGTTAAAAACCTTTTTCTTTCAGAACTGAACTATTTCGTGTAAAATTAGATTTTTATTTTTATTTGAAAAATTATATTTTAAACTAAGAATGGAACTATTCCATGTTTGGTTGAAAATGTGTCTGCTTGAGTTGTCAATTTTTAAAATTCGTTTTGGTGACTAATTCATCTTTTTGGTTTGGCAATCTAAGTATTATGTTAAACATTCATTAAATTTAAATGTTTGAAAGTTTAGATTTTTTGTTAAAAGTTCATCTTTTTAATAGAAAATTAATCTTCTTGATTAAAACTCTATCTTTTTGGTTGAAAATTCATTTCTTGGATTAAAAATAAGTTTTCTTTTATTGAAAAATAATTTCTTTAACTGAAAATTTAACTTCTATTTTTTTTAAATTTATATTTTTTATAGAAATTCAATCTTCGTGGTTGAAATTTTCCTGTTTGGTTGCAAATTTAACTATTCAACTGAAATTTAATTTTTCTGGTTGAAAATTAATTTTTTTTTACTGAAAATTTAACTATTCTCCTTCAAGTTAAAAATGTATCTGTTGAAACTTCATCTTTTTGGTCGAAAATTAATTTCTTTGGTACCAAATGGAACTACTTTATTGCAAATTCTATTTTGTTAAAAATTAATGTTTTGGGTTGGCTATTCAACAATTTGCTTAAAAATTAATTTTTTTGTTGTTGAAAATTTACCCATTTCATTGAAAATTAGTTTTTTTTTAGTTGAAAGTTAATTTTTCAAACTGAAAATTTAACTTCCATTTTTTATTAGAAAATTGAACATTTTGGATGCGATTTTTTTCTTTATTGTCTGAAAAATTGTTCTTTGTTGAAAATTTAACTTTCTTTGAAAACTGTTATTTTATGGTTTAATTTAACTATTCTAGATACCAAAAAAGATTAATTTCCAATAAAATCGATACATTATTAACCAAATAGTTGAGTTTTCGATCAAATAAGACGAATTTTAAAAAAAATATATAAGTTTTTAACCAAAAAAGGATTGATTCTCAACAAAAAATTTAATAATTGATATTTCAACCAAAAAAGATTTTAATTTTAAATAAAAAACAGTTGAGATCAACCAAAAAAGTTAACTATTATATCAGAAGAGATTAATTTTCAAACCATAAAGAAGAATTTTCTGCAAGACCAACTGTTTCGTTAAATATAAACCAAATGTTAATTTTCAACCAAATAGTTATATTTTTAATCAAAAGAAAAAAACTTTTTTTCATTAACATAAATGTATTTTTACCCAAGCAATTGAATTTTCAACTGAAAAGGATGCATTGTCAACAAACATAAAGTAGTTAAATTGTCATTAGAAAAAAACTGTTTTAAACAGAAAAAAACAGAATCGTCAACCAAACAGATCATTCAATATTATACAAATACAAATTGTAGATAAATAATAAATAATAATATATACAGACATAAAATTCATATTTCCAAATATTTCGAAAATATTTTTAAAAATTTCAGAAAGATTTCAATGATTTCTCAAAGATTTAAATGATTTCTCAAACATTTCACAGTTTTCAAATTCTAAGCAAAGATTTCGGATAGATATGAATTTGTTTACAAAGAATTCAATTATTTCACAAAGCTTTCAATGATTAATGCAAGATTTAACCGATTTTAAATATTACCAAATATTTAAAAAAATATTTTTAATATTTCGCAGATTTATAAAGAATTCAGAAAAATTTTACAAAGATTTCACAAACACGTTAATAATGTTTTAAAGATTTCACAAAGATTCGAAATATTTCTTAAAGATTCTGCAAAGATTTCCCAAAGGTTAAAAAATGTCGCAAAGATTATTAAAAAGATTTAAAGAATTTCACAAATATTATCAAATATTTCAAAAATATTTCACAAAGATTTCCATGATTTTCTCAGCATTTCACAAGTATTTCCAAATACTTCAAAAATATTTTCAAATATCCGACAAAGGTTACAAAGAATTGACAAAGATTTCAAATATTCGGCAAAGATATCAGATAGATTAAGAAGATTTCACAAGACATAAATTATTTCACAAAGATTTCAGGTACATTTTTGGAATAATTAAAACGATCTGATAAATTTCATCATTTGGTTTCAGAGGGGGGAAAACCAATAATTTGCCTCTCCCTGGGAGATTTCTGAAGGGGGACATTGTCCCTTGCGCCCTTAGAGCTCCGCTGCTTCTGGCTTATTAGATTTTTAATATTTTGGTTTTTGTTAACAGGTGTCATGAGTCATTGCAGGTAACATAATATAATTGTCTTTAATAATTAATATTTTTGTTCATAATAATATAATTAGATATATCTTTTCTACCCTGAGCCATAATTTTTCAGCAAGCTGTTTTTTTCTTTTTTTTGCCTATTTTTCGTACAATATCTCATGAAAATTTTTTGTTTTTCTTATTTTTTGTAGGTATTATTTTTTCAAGTGAAATTTATCTCTAAAATTTGTTTATATTTGAATTATACATTTTAAATTAAAATCCTTTTTATTAACATACGCGAAAAAAATGTTTTGTCGTGACGTCCCGATTTCTTATGGTATGAAAACATACGTTAAATAAATAATAGTGATTTAGAATCTTATATAGGAAAATTCGAATTTTAACTCCACCTTGAAATTCAAAATCTTCTTAAAGATTCTCTATTTCTCCTGCATACTTGTCTAGCTGTTTTAAGGAATTACTCTTTTTTAAGCTCTTTTTATGAAACTTCCCATTTTTCCCAATTCTGTCGGTTTGTCGCCTAAACGTGAACTGAATTGAGAAAATCCAACTATTTATGGTTGAAAGGTAATTCTTTTTTATTGAAAAATCTAGTATAATTTTGGTTCCGAATTCATCGATTTTGGTTGAAAATTTCACTATTTGGTTGAAAAGCTAATTATTATTCTGAATATTCAACTATTTTGTTCAAGCCATATTTTTTGGTAGAAAATTCAACTACGTGGTTGAACTACTTTGTTGAAAATTAATTTTATTGGTTAAAGATCTAACTTTTTTTATTGTAAATTCTTTTTTTTCTGGATGAAAATTAATGTTTTCAACTGAAAATTTAAGTATTTCATCTTTGGTTGAAAATTTATCGTTTTTAGTTGAGAATGCATGTATTTGCTGAATATTAGTTCAAAACCGTTCTGTAGAAAATTCTTCTTGGTAGGTTGGAAATTGTATTATTTTCGTCAAAACTTCTATTTTGTTGAAATTTTTTTTTTTAAATTCATCTATTTTGGTAGAAATTTTATCATTTTTTCTTAAAAATGAAACGTTTGGTTAAAACTTAATCTTTTTTTATTGAGGATTTAACTAGTTTATTGAAAATTGATCTTTTTTGGTCGAATTCAACTCATTTTGATTTAAAATAAAAATATTTTTGTGTTGAAATATCAAATATTAAATTTTTTGTTGAGAATCAATCCTTTTTCGTTGAAAATTTATGTATTTTGTTTAAGATTTGTCTTATTTGATCGAAAATTCAAATATTTGGTTAGAAATGTATCGATTTTATTGGAAATTAAGCTTTTTTGGTAATAATTTTAACCTTTTTTGGTAAAAAAATGCAACTGTTTGGTTCATAACAAATAATCTGTTTGTTTAGAATTTAACTATTTTGTTAAAAATGATTATTTTTTTAGATGAAAATTCGTCAGTTTACGTTGAAATTAACCTCTTTTATCGAAAATTCTGTTAACTTTTTATGTTAACATTTTTTTTCTAATGGCCATTTAACTACTTCATGTTGGTTGAAAATGCATCCTTTTCAGTAATTCAATTATTTGGGTAAAAACAAAGTTATGTTAATGAAAAATCGTTTTTTCTTTTGATTAAAAATATAACTATTTGGTTGGCATATTTTGTTGAAATTTCGTTTTTTTTGTGGTTCTGACAACCGCCGTACAAAATTTTATAAGGGATTATCCACATATGGAGTAAGATATACGTAAAATATATAAATTTCCAACCTTAATAGTTTAATTTAAAAAAAAAAAGTAATTTTCAACAAAATAGTTACATTTTCAATCAAAGTAACAAAACTTCGATTAAAAAGAAATGCATTCTTAACGAAAAGCTTAATACGAATTATTTTTATCGAAATATATATTTAAATTTTTAATCCAAAATAGTTTAATTACAACAAAAAGTAAGAGTTTTCAAAGAAAGTTAAATTTTCAACGAAGAACAATTTTTCAGACAATAACGAAAAAAAATCACCGAAAGTGTTCAAGTTTCGAATAAAAAATGGAAGTTACATTTTCAGTTTGAAAAATTAATTTTCAATTAAACAAAAAACGAATTTTCAATGAAATGGGTAAATTTTTAACAACAAAAAAATGCATTTTTAAGCAAATAGTATAAAAGAATATGTTAAATGTCCGTCTATCACAATTGGGCAAAAATTAACGCAATTTTCATAAAAAGAAAGCATATTTCGAGTTTGATCGAGGACACTTCCCTTTTTATACACTAATCGATAGTTATCTGATGTAAAATTTCTTGAGACATCTGAGCTTGAGGGCCACGTTAGGGCGTTTCTCACTTGTACAAAATACTCCTGAAATCGTACACCGTTTAAAAATATCAGAAACATTTTTTGCTGATAAATTATATTTGTTTTTAATGTCAAAAATGAACAATTCCATACGATTTTAATAGAATGATTATTATAAAATTTAGAATGTACAAAGAAGGAAAGAATTGTTTAAAGTTTGCAAGTAAGGCGCAAATAAACCAAAACACAATCACATCGATTTTTCTCCTTACTTGATTTATAAAATAAAACGGTGTACGCGAAAATTTTCCTTATGGTTAAACCATTAGTAATATCCTATTCTAAGTTATATTATTTGTTATTTAGAAAAATGAATAAATTTGAATATTTTTCAACATTTTATTTATGGGCTATTCCACCTAAGATTTACCGCATAATTTTTGTGTGTGTGAAATAGTTATTTTTTCGATCTTTGTTGAAAAATATTTAATACGTATTTTTTTATTTCAATATGATATGCAAATTTTCCGAGAAATAAATTTTTCAAAAAGGCTCGTTTTTTAAAAAGTGATCGTCTTAACTTTTTTATAACTGAAAAATTATTTATCAAGCAAATTTCAAACATTTTATCTAATATGCACTTGATCCCGAACTTCGAAATGAAGTATACTGCAAAATTTCTCCAGTGAATTTTCATAAATAAATTAGGAACTTTTATAAAAAAAAAAGAGATCGCTAAAAAAGAACCTAATTTTTTCACTTTTTTGTGGATTTATATTCCTAACACATTCCATAATATACTGTAAAAATTTCAAAGTGGCAAAATGAACAGTTATTGAATGATGAATTTTTAGCTGAAGCCACTTTGAAATTTGTACAGTATATTCTGGAATGTGTTGTAAATATTAATCAACAAAAAAAGTTTTAAAAAAGTAGATCCTTTTTTAGCGATTTTTATATGTTTATAAAAATGCCTAATTTATGTATGAAAATTCAATGGAGAAATTTTTCAGTTCTGGGCATGATGTAGACAGTGAGGCATTCTAAAACTCACTCACCCCATTTACATCCTCGCGTCTCCTGAGCTCTACGAGCTGAAAAGATAGAAAATGATTATTAGTATGTTTCATTTTATATGGCAAAAAAGAGAAGATTTTCAAATCTGAACACGCAGACTAGCCTAAGTTGTACCTCTTTAGTCAAAAAGTTAAAAAAAAAACAGAATTAAAAATCGGATAGGATTTAGAGATCCTTTATCTTAGTTTATTTCTTTTTTATTGATTTCTTGTTGTTTTAATTTTCCCAAGTCTCACGGCCGTGACATGAAATGGTTAATAGTTCAAATGAAATAGTTAAATTTTTAGTTGAAATAATTAATTTATAAAAAATAATATTTAATTAAATAGTTGAATTTTCAAAAAGAGATCAATTGTGTATAAAAAGATGAATTTTCAACAAAACTCATAAGTTTTCAAACAAATAGTTAAATTTGCAAGTAAAGTAAAGAGGTAATTTTCGACCATGAGGGCTAAATTTTCGACTAAAAAAATTGAACTTTCAATAAAAAAGATGAATTTTCAACAAAAAGGTGAATTTTCAACCAAGAAGTTAAAATTTTCTACAGAAAAAAAACCTACTTTTTAACAAAATAGTTCCATTTTAAATCAAAGAGATTAATTTCCAACTAAACTGATGAATCTTCACAACAACAAAAAATAATTTTTAACAAAGCAGTTGAATCCTCAAGCAAAAGATATTATTAATTGTTAGCCAAACAGTTGCAATAAAATTTCGACGAGAAAATAAATGAATATTAAAAAAAAAGTTAGTTGTCGGCCTAGAAAACTAAGTTTTCTAATAAAGATTTAAATTTTCAACAAAAAAAGATGAATTTTCTATGAAAAGAGATGAATTAAAAATATGTAAAGTTTTGAAGCCAAAAAGTGGAATGTTTTAAAAAAATGTGACTGTTAATCTTGAAAAGACAAATTTTTAACAAAAAAGTACAGTTTTTAATCAAATACTTTAATTTTCAATCAAATGGTCGAAACTTCAGCAAAAAAGATTAAACCTGCAACTAAAACAAGTGTCATTTTCAAACAAACAGTTGAATTTTCAAGCCAAAAATATGACTTGTTCACAAAATAGTTGAATTTTCAACTAAAAAATATGTATTTTCTATCAAGAGATAACTTAAAAAAATCAGATTTTTGAATGCGTTCTATTAATTCAGTTCGCATTTAAGAAAACAAATATGAAAGAAGGTAACTTTTTTAAAAATAGGGAAGAAAAGTGTTGGGTTTCCAAGTCAAAAAATCAAATGTTTTGGAAAACAGTTAATTTTCGAATCACAAAAGAGAAATATCGAAAAAAATAGTTGAATCCTAAAAAAACGTATGAGTCTTTAACCAAGATACATTTTTTTTATAAAAAAGAAAAAGAATTTTCAACCAAATACATACGTTTTTAACAAAATATTTGATTTTTCAACTAGAAAAGATTAATTTTTTAACACGAGATGATATTTCAAGAAGATTTGGGTTTTCAAGCTAAAAAGTCGATTAAAAAAAAAACAGTTTACCTTTCAACCAAAAATTGTTGGATTTTCTTATTAGATTCTATTAATTTAGTTCGGATTTAAGCAAACAAATTAGAAAAAGAGAAGTTTTTTGAAAATAGATGAGAAAAGAGGAATTATTTACATAAAATGAGAAAATAGGGGAAGGAAAGTCTGATACTGAATAGCATTTTCATACCATAGATTGATTAAATTTTCTTTTTTATAGATAAAGTCTAAAATAAGATGGAATAAAGTGACTTGAAAAAAGTGATTTGAGTGAATATGTTGCAGCCCTGATAATACACTCTATTTACGCAAGAAAAATTCTTAGATTTAGAAGACTTATAAAATATATAATAGATATAAGATTATAAGTATTAATACTTTAAAACATGAAAATTAAATTGACTTACAATGTAGATCAGTAGCATCGGGAGTCC
Organism: Belonocnema kinseyi; assembly: GCF_010883055.1. Classification (NCBI taxonomy): domain Eukaryota; kingdom Metazoa; phylum Arthropoda; class Insecta; order Hymenoptera; family Cynipidae; genus Belonocnema; species Belonocnema kinseyi. The sequence continues at coordinate 36,690,076 of NC_046662.1, read as the reverse complement.
GTAGCACTCGCGGAGGCCCTAAGTAGATATAAAATAAATCCCTCATATGAAGTTCCATCTTTTTGCAGCATCCACTTCCTTAATTGTAATCCATATCGCCTGAATTAACCACGAGCTGCAAAAGATCAACATTTTTTAATATGGGTTGAATCACTGGGAAGGTATACAATTAATTATGAATATAAATGATAGCAAAAAAATGTGCTTCACTGAGCAGTTCTTTGAACTAAAGATAATTTAGCTAACTCCCAAAAATGATGTTTTCTCTCTAAATTTGAAGAATGTTTTAACATTTTAGTATTTAAATCCTAAGGAACCTGACCCAGTCGACACAAATGTAAAAAGTCATTAGAACGTCCTATGGCAGACATAACTTTATAAAAAGTTTTTTAAATTTGTGCCCACATGCAAAGAATTATTTGTAATCCACGAAATAGAAACTATAAATCCGCAAAACAGATTTCAAAAGTAAAAGAGCCAATAAATTCTACCAGTATTTATTCCATTTAATTAATAAACAGAATTTCCCAGTGTTGGAAGACAAAAAAATTTTTTTTTCGAAATACACTCAAATTTAGATAAAACTGATTGTTTTGATTGATATTTTTTAAAATAAATTGTAATTATGTACACTGCCGTGCAAAAGTTTTAGGCCACCTCTTTTTTATGACTGAATAAACTCTCTTAATTTTAATTATGCCAGAGCTACAAAAATTTATCTTTAAAAGGTTGATTGTTTTCGAAATTCTGTATAAAATAAGCCCAGGGTGGAGCGAATTTGTATAGTTTTTAAAGTATATATTGCAAAAATAGTGTAAATTTCAATGTTTTCTTAAATTTTTAATAACTTTCGAAATAGTCAACATTTTTTAATGTTCTTGGGCTCATTTTGAAGCTTTTTTTTACTGTATCAAAACAGCTAATGAGTATAAATCGAAAAAATTTTCTTTTTGAATTGCAAGAACTTGATATTGTAACAAAAGAGTAGGAAAAATTGCAATATTATTTTTGGTAACAAGAATATTTCTGTAAAATATATGAAACATATAATCATGAAGTTTCTATGTAATTTCCTCAAAATATACATTTATTTAATTTTCATTCTGGTTTTCCTACAGATAAGATGTTTTCAAATTTTTCCAACTTTTTTATTACAACTTCAAATTCTTGCAATTCGAAAAGAAATTTTTTACAATTTATACTCATAAGCTGTTGTGATACAATAAAAACATAGTTTCAAAATGATCCCAATAACATAAAAAATTTTGGATTATTTCAGTAGTTATTGAAAATTAAAAAAAAGATTGAAATTTACACTTAAAAATTTGTCAAATTGGTTTCACCCTGAGCTTACATTATACAAAATTTCATAAACAATCAAACTTTTAAAGAGAAATTTTGTTAGCTCTGGTATAATTAAAATTAAAACAATTTATTTAGTCATAAAAAAGAGGTGGCCTAAAACTTTTGCACGGCAGTATACGTTTCCTAGTATTCCAGTAACAAAATCTATTCTTTCAATTACTGATAAGAAAATTAAAAAAATAAGTTTTCAAGTTTCGGAAAATAACCCAATTTTAAATTTTCGAAATTGTATAACCGAATCTGGATAGTCCTGATCAACAAGCTCATGCCACCAAATCTAAAAGTTAAATTTTCGAATTGAACCCAAATTAGGTTCTTTTTCTGGTCTACAGATATCAAAATATATTAACTCAATGAGTCAGGACAACGAACATAGAAGTTAAATTTTCTTATTTCCGGATCTGCGGGTATCAAAAGCTATTACTCTAGTGGGTCAAAAAATTAGAAAAAGAATTTCAGGGTTTCGGAGGACAAGGTTTTAGATTTTCAAAATATAACCGCAAAACTCCCCTATTGAATCCGAAAGATAATTTTTTGAAATGATCCCGAACCTTTTCACAACTTTTCTAGCCTTCAACTATCAAAAATTATTTTTAAAATTAGTTAAAAAGAAATAAAAAAAAGGATTTTGAGTTTTGCAAGACCAACAATATTTAAAATTTTCGAAATATAATTCAATCTGAATAAATCAGACCATCAAAGTCCGCTATTGAACCTTGAAGTTAAGTTTTTTAATTATACCCAAATTAGCTTCCCTTTGTGATCTGCGGATATCCCTGATGGAAGTAGAAAGATTGAAAAACGATAGAAATTAGGGGATAGGAAAATATAGAAGTATTATCTCTCTATCAACTTATCTTTTTCCATTCTTATCTATAACGAATTTCAATATCTTTCTTAACCGAGGATCCATATATTTTTCTTTACTTCGCATTTTATCTCTTCAATATAAATTTGAATCTTTGTTTATCTCTTCTTCTGTCTTCCGCCATTATTTTACTCTCATTATTTTCTATCACTTAAAATTCAGGAATCCATAAAAATGTAGGGAATTAATATTTATTATTATTATTATAATTATTTATTACGTAACATTTTTAATTTATTAATTTTCTGTACCATCAACTTGGTATATCAAAATTTCTAAATAAATAATTTTACTTCATCTTAAAATTTATTTCTAAATGTTTATGAACATTATTGATAGAAGAGAGTATTTAAATTGTAAATGATTGTTTAATGGTAGAAAATAATTATGTTCTTAAAAGTTCGCTATTACACTATAATTTTTAAAGAGATAAGAAAAATTAAATTATTGTCAAACAAATATTTTGAATAATTCGAAAAAAATTAGAATTTTGTTTAGAATTATGAAAGGTTTTAGGAGAATACATTTTTTCAAGATTTCGGGGAAAATTTTTAATGGCTTAGGTTTTATTTTAATTTTTCAGAATTTAAAAAATTCTTACGTAAACTCAAGTGTCACGTGAATGAAAAATTGTTCGTAAGTTTCATAGGAAATTTTTTAATGAATTCTAAGAGGAAATTGAAGAAGATTACAAGACATTTTTAATTATTTCCTAAAATTAAAAAAAAAAGTAACCAAAATTTTGCCATATCATTTTAGAAAACAATTAAGTAAGCTTGAGAGATATTCAGGAGTTTTGAAACAATTGAAAAACAATAAAAACTTTGTACAGATTTTTAAAGAAATTTGTGAGGTTTCACGATAATGAGAAAAAATGTACGTTCCTAGGAAAAATTAATATAATGTTTCATTTCGACAAATTAATTTTAAGAGATCATTTTAAAAAATTGTAAAACTTTTCACAAGATTTCAACATTCAGGACAAATTTGAATAATTTTTAAATATCAGGAGGTTTAGAAGGTCTGACAAGATTTAAAAAAATAATTTTCCGAATATTCGTGTGAAAATGTGTGAACGTTCGTATTTGCGAAATACGAACAGAGAATTGAAAATGGATTGAAAAACAAATTTTATGCAGAAAATATAAAAATTACAGTTTTTAAAAAAAGTATTAAGAATTTATATTTACTTATTTATCTATTAAATTTACTTACGTACCGCTGGTAATAACAATTTCGAAGATATAGTATTTTTTTCATCGAAAAATCGGGAAGATTGTATTTGCTTTTCGTGCAAAATGATTTACTCACGCACTTCTTAATCCAAAAAATTCAAATCAAAATTTTGGCACGTTTAACTTTCGAAATGTTGAAACTCAACCTTTATTTCGTTTTATCGATGAAAATATGACGGTAATAAATGGCATGAAAATATAACCAATATGTTTCCTTCAAAATATTTTTACCAAGTTTTCCACGCCTCCGAAACTGCGATTAATTAATTTAAAGCTAAGAATGATTTATTTTCAAAATTCTAGATATTCGAGACAACCAGCAATAATGGCGACTTGTTTTGACATTTGTCGGCTGAAAACGTGTTTACACAAGTCAAGCCGATAGAAGCGGAAATAAGGCCAAATATTTTCAAGTTTCTGCTTGCAGCAGCAACACCTAATAAAAATCCAAATCCGCGGAAAGATCATAATGATTAATAAATTAACAAAAATTTCGTTACAAACAAATTAGACATTCGCGACAATGTTAGCATCAATTGACGGTTGACATGCTTTAATGTTCTATGTTCAAGATTCTTGAAGAAGACACTACAAAAGTCAAATTCCGTTAGCAGCAGGAAAAACTGGAAGTGGTAAAGTCAAACAGTCGATTTTGACTGGTTGAAAGTTTGTTAAACTTCTTGTGCATATATTTAGGCTTAACTGCTAAAAATGCTAAAATCTCGCGAAAATATTTTTGGATTAAAAATTTCTCACAAATATAAAATAAAGGCGTCATTACAAAATCGCGAGAATTAGTCCATTGTAAAAATGGGGTTCACTCTGCTCAATGCAAGGAAAACTAGGGATTTTTAATCAGTGAGACTTGTATCTGTGCGTGCGGGAAGAAACCGTTGGATTGTTTACAATTGTTTGCAATTAGAAATTTGAAAAATTCGACGCGAGACGTGATAGATTTTTAGCAGTGGACTATTTTCGCATACGAAAGTTAACAATATTCATTGACTTAACCGCGTAGTGCTAGTTTTGCAAGCATAATTTGACTTTCCTAGTATCTTCAAGAATGTCAACATTGTATTGTAGTAAATGTTCTGTTCTATTTTGCTTTTGACGAAATTTTCGTTAATTTATATATTATTGACCTTTTCGCGGATTCTGATTGTTATTTTGTGTTGTTAATTCAAGTAGGAACTACAAAACATCTTGACATTTCTTTCTATTCTTGTCGGCAGAACCTGTATAAACACGTTTTCAGACCGGCATTTTCACTAAGGAAACGTATAGGTTATGTTTTCATGTTATCGATTGCCATAATTGCCACCGATAAATGAACTAAATGTTGTTTCCGATTTCCGACAGTCGATCTTGTACCTTTCGTTTTATGTTGATTTGCATTTTTCGGATAAGGAATAAGTGCGCGTGTGAATCGATTTTTATAGAGGAGAAAATACGATTTTCCAGAAGAGAAAAAGACATTTTTGACATTGCTATCACCGTCAATATAGAGGTAATTAAATTTAATATAGATAAATCCACCTGCAATAATTTTCTTTAAACTTCGGAAATTCTTATATTTTCTGCAAGATAGTATTTATTTAAATCCATTAAAAATTCCTTATTTATGTCTACCATATAATTCATAATGAAATATTTGTATTGAATTTTGACTTTTTTTTTAAGGGTGCACACAAAATGCATAAAGTCTCTAAGCATGCGATTTACACTAATTGTACATGCCTTAATTTAAGATTATTTATTCAGAGTTTTAACAAAAGCCAAGTAATTCAAATTAAATATGTATATATTTGCTTTTAATAAATTTTAATAATTTGCTTTTAATTTATTATGGTACAAACATTTATCATTATTCAAGTTGGGAATTCTGAAGTTATTGAAGTTAATATAAAACTGATATTCAATTTTCTTATGCTGGTGCAAACTAGAAATTTAGCAGAAAATAATTTTTTTTCTCTGGTTTCATATTTTTAAAAATACTTGTATGTCTTCTGGCATTTTTTTCTCCTCTCACTATTTTATAATTAGGAAATTATATTTTCAATTATTTTATCAAAAATCCCGCTATTTAGATGAAAAGTCTTCTTTCACGGTCAAAAATGAACTTTTTTGTTTAAGATTGATCTTTTCAGGATTAAAAGTCAATTTTTTCTAAAAAATTCTACTTATTAGCTTGAAAACTAAACGTTTTTGTTAAAAATTCATCTCTTTTGTTAAAAAATAATACAACTCTTTAATTGGAAAGTTGCTTTCTTGTACGGAAATTAACTTTTTTGTTGAGAATTCATCTCTTTTCTGATAAAAATTTAATTTTTCTTGTTAAAAATCTGTTTTGTTTGAGAATTTAATTATTTTGTTGAATAATCTCTTTTGTGTTTGAAAAGTTAACTGTTTTCTAAAACATTGGACTTTTTGACAGAAAAACTCAAATCTTCTGGAAAATTCATCTCTTGAAGCAGAAGACTGATCTTTTCTGCTTCAAAATTCCATTATTTGATTGAAGACGCACGTATTTTGTTGAAAATTCGTCTTTTTGGTAAACAAATATGACCTTTTTTGTTGAAAATTCAACAATTTGGTTAAAAATTCATCAATTTTATTGAAAATTCATCTTTTGTTCAGAATTCCAACCTTTTTTGGTTACAAATGCAAAAGTTTAGTTGAAATTTAATAATCTGTTTTGGTTGGGAATTTAACTTTTGTCCTGAATATGCGTATTTTGTTATTCAAGAGTTAAATTTTTTCTAAAACATTGGACTTTGTAGTTTGAAAACTCAACTTTTGTTGAAAATTCATCTCTTCTCTGATAAACATTTTCATCTGGTTTCTTTGAGAATTGAACTATTTTGTCAAACATTAATTTTTTGGTTGTAGATTCATCAGTGTATTGCTACACCAAAAATGTATCAAGCCTCAAAGCATTCAATCGATATACTTATCGTACATGTCTAGTGATTTAATATTATTAATTCAGAGTTTCAACAAATTCCAAATATAGTTCATATTTAAAGAAATGCAGGCATAGATTCAAATATTTGAAAATTTTAACAGTCAAAGCAATTTGTTATTTATTTATTATGAATAGAATATTTATCATTATTAAATTTCGTACTTCTTAAAGTTAATATAAAATTGATAGTCAATTTTCTTATGTTGGTGGAAACTCAAACCTTAGCAGGAAATAACTGTTTTTCTCTGGTTTTATATTTCTAAAAATATTGTATGTCTCCTGGTAACTATTTTATAATTAGGATATTATATTTTTGATTATTACATTCTCATCAGATAAGGTATTAGATTTGTGTAAAATTTGACCCCCCCCCCCCAGTTTTTGTCAAATGTCCACGTTTTGAGACCCCCTGAATTCCAAAAACAGGTTTTTACGAATGTGTCTGTATGTATGTCTGTCTGACCGTCTGTCTGCCTGTGAACACGATAACTTTTGAAAAAATTAATCTATTAGATTACCCTTGGGTACACTCGTTTAGTGTCCTAAACTAAAGGTCAAGTTCCTTAGCCAGCCATTTAGGATGAAAATCCAAGAAGTAGGCACATTTTGAATATTTTTAAGACCACTTTTTTTAAAATTCAAAAATTTTCTTTACGGTTATTCATAGAATTCTAAAAATTGAAGAATTTATCCTAATGACTTTTTTTGAAAAATCAAAAATTACTAGAATTATAGCATTTTCAAAATCCAGAAAAACAAACTAAAATGAACGATTTAAGCCAAACAACGCATGAAACGAAACAAATTCTGGAAAAGAAAAACGTTGCTTTTTGAAAGCCCTACAAGATTATGATAACAATTTCTTGAATTTGGTCAAAAAATTGAAAATTTGATCGTACAAATAATTTTTGAAACCACATTTTTTCAAGATGTAAAAATTCTATGCACGGTTGTTCATAGTACTTCAAAACTCAAACAATTTATCCTTCTGACTTTTTTTTATAAAAAGAAAATGATCACAGTTAGAGCATTTTAAAAATTCAAAAAAACAAACTAAAATGAACTTTTTACGCCAAAAAACGCATGATATGAAAAAAAGTCAGGAGAAGAAAAATTTGCTTTTTGAAAGCCCTACAAGATTATGATGACAACATTTTTAATTTGGTCGAAAAGTTGAAAATTCCAAATTTGATCGTACCAAAAATGTTTGAAAGCACATTTTTCCAAGATTTAAAAATTCTATATACGGTTGTTCATAGTACTCAGAAACTCAAACAATTTATCCCCATGACTTTTTTCGATAAAAAGGAAATTATCAGAGTTAGAGCATTTTCAAATTCCGAAAAAAAACTAAAATGAACATTTTAAGCCGAAAAACGTATGATATGAAAGAAGTAAAGCGAAGAAAAACTTTGCTTTTTGAAAGCCCTACGACGCTGTGATAACAACTTTTTTAATTTAGTCGAGAAGTTGAACACTCCAAATTTGATCGTACCAAAAATAATGAGAAATTCAATAATTCCATTTTTTGTTCAAACTATGCAAGGTACGAAAAAAAATGAAAAAACTCAAATTGCGCGCCCTAGAAAGAACTACAAATTAAGAATGAATCACTTTTCGATATAAGCTACGAGAAAAAATGAGACAAAACTTGTTCATCCAAAAAAGAGCTATAATTTTTTATAGGACAGTTTTTACTTTAGTCGTAAAAAATAACATTCTAAATAAAATATTAAATTTGTTTGAAAAAACGACACAAGGTATGAACTTAAATTACCAGATAAAAGTTGTCCGCCTAAAAAGATCGATAAATTTATTATTAATTATTTTTCGATAGGACGAGTAGATTTTCTTTTAATCGTAAAACATAAGATTAAAAATAAACAAAATTAACTTTTTGGAAAAAGCACAGAAAAGACGAAAGAGGACATAGGCTCCTATATAGGAACCTATATAGGTTTCTGTATTAGACCCTATGCAGAGGCACAGTAGCTTTTATTTAATCGTAAAAAACAACATTAAAAATAAAAAAATGGTAAAAACAAGGAAATAAGAATTAGTATGATTCAATTTTTATGTATATTATGATTTGTAATGATATACATTTATTGAAATGATACATGTTTCAGAGCAGCTTAGAATACAATTTAAAGCAAAATAAGAAACAAATACAAAAATAATCATGATAAATACAATTTGCTTTTTATTTTGCAATTTTTTAATAAGTAATCCCTGCCAGAGTTACATAAAAAATGTATTATAATTGATATAAAAGTGTTGTGTATAATGTAGAAAAGTTGACAGGTTGGACAAAATCGAGTGCGAAGCACGAGATACGTGATGAGAATGTGTTCGTTAAAGCCAAAAGAGCTTTAACAAAAGAGAGTTCAAAATCACAAAATTCCGTTCACCGTTGATTTTAAAAGGTCTGTGCCCAAATGCGGAAGAAATGCAAAGCCTAAGCGCGGAGTGCGATTGCCCTCAGTTGCGTGCCATAGGTGCGCTCAAACTCTCGAGCTGAGCTTTTTTGAAGAAAGAGAATTCACAATCACAAAATTACAGTGGTGGATGTTTTGAGTCTTAATTTTTAAATGTTTGCGCAAGAATGTGACAAAATATAAAGACCGAGAAGAGACAATTTATTATTTGATGTAAAATAAAATGACTGGAAATATTTCCCGGTTAAAAATATGTTTTCGGTTCTTCTAGAATTGAAACTTTTGAGTTTTTTTTTCTTTTCCTATAATATTGATTTCCTAGTCATTAAACATTATTTTTTAAATTGAATTGTTATTTTGAATGTATAACATGTATAGGAGTCGAAAGTTGAAGAAAAATAATTCATGTTGAAAAAAGACTGGTCGAATTTATTTATTCTATAAGTTTTGCAACTATTCTGTGGATTTATAATTCCTATTTATTGGGTAACGAATGATTCTTTAGCTTCTTGAGGATGTAAACTACAATGTACAATCAATCTCAAAAGTCCACAATCTTTAAAATGTTTTATAAAATCGACAAAAATAGATCTATGATTGATTTCTGGAAATCTTAAAGGAAGCTTTCAAGTGTACTTTAGAAAAAATAATTTAGGTTTAAATTGTTTATTGAACAATAGTTATTTAGAGTTTTAGTTATTTTTCTTAATCTTTAAGGAAGGGTTACAATTCTTATTTAATCCTAATGATCCAGGCCTCAATTTATTCTTTGAAGGATTTTCTACAATTCTATTAAAGTGGTGTTAATTAAAATTTAAACTAATTGTTTATAACAATAATAATCGTATGATTTCTAAATTAATTTTTTAAATAAAATCCACGCAAATAGGAATTGAGAGAATTCTTCGGAGAATAAAATGAGGTCTTGATCATTAGGATTAAATAAGAATTGTAACTTTTCCCTAAATTGAAATAAAATACTAAAGCAGTAAATAACTACTTTTAAATAAACAATTTTAACCTGAATGATTTTTGTCTGCAGTGTGCTTAGAAGCCTCCGTCAAGATTTGAAGAAATTAATTAATTATCTAAAAATATTGTGAGATAACACAATTTTTTGATGTCAGGTGAATATCGCAAGACCAAAAAGTACTCAGTGCAGCGCAATTTTTTGTTTCATTAACATTAATTTGATCTTTGTGTGCCTTCGCTCTAATTCAAAATGCGGCGAAGGGAAATAATCTCCTCTCTCCAAATTAAAATGTTCTGATTTTTCAGCTCGTGTTTAATTCAGGCGATATGGATTATAATTAAGGAAGTGGATGCTGCAAAAAGATGGAACTTCATATGAGGGACTTATTTTATATCTACTTCGGGTCTCCGCGGGTGCTACGGACTCCCTCTGCTACTGATCTGCATTGTAAGTCAATTTAATTTTCATGTTTTAATGTATTAATACTTATAATCTTATATCTATTATATATTTTATAAGTCTTCTAAATCTAAGAATTTTTCTTTCGTAAATAGAGTGTATTATCAGGGCTGCACATATTCACTTAAATCACTTTTTTCAAGTCACTTTATTCCATCTTATTTTAGACTATCTATAAAAAAGAAAATTTAATCAATCTATGGTATGAAAATGCTATTCAGTATTCTGCCGCAAAATCTAAAAAGATGCATAAGTGACATTGCCGCTTAGGTCGACTTTTTCATTGCCAAGTTAAAGAAAATAACCCTAAGCGGCAATGTGACTTATGTATCTTTTTAGTTTGTAAGGCAGTATCAGACCTAGACTCTTTCACCTATTACCCTATTTGCTCATTTCCTGTAAATAATTCCTCTTTTCTCACCTATTTTCAAGCAGCTTCTCTTTTTCTTATTTGTTTGCTCAAATCCGAACTAAATTAATAGAATGCAATAAGAAAATCCAACAATTTTTGGTCGAAAGGTTAACTGTTTTCTAAAAAAATGCGACATTTTAGCTTTAAAACCCAACTCTCCTTGAAATTTCATCTCTTGTGTTAAAAAATTCATCTTTGCTAGTTGAAAAATCAACTATTTTGTTGAAAATTCATATTTTTTGGTAAAAAATTTATCTTTGTTAATAACTCATATCTTTTGTTTGAGGGTTTAACTTTTTTTTCGATATCCCTCTTTTGTGGTTGAAAAGTCTATCATTACATTTTTAGTTAAGAATTAATCTTTTTTGGTACAAAATTTTATTACTTGGTTGAAAATTTAATTATTTGATTTAAAATTGTTGAAAATGAAACTCTTTTTCATTGGAGTTTAATTTTATCTATCTGAAAATTCGAATTTTTTTTTGCTGAAAATTTGTCTTTTCAAGATACAAAGTCACATTTGATGTAAAACATACTACTTATTAGCTTTAAAAATCGAAATTGTTTTCTAATTCATTTCTTTATTCGACTTTTTTGCTGACAATTTGTGATTTCATGATGAAAAGTCACATTTGATTTAAAACATACTACTTTTTAGCTTCAAAAATCGATTTTTTAAAAAAATTTATCTCAACTATTTTGTGAATAAGTCATATTTTTGTCTTGAAAATTCAACTGTTTGTTTGAAAATGGCACTTGTTTTAGTTATAGTTTAATATTTTTTGCAGAAGTTTCGACCATTTGATTAAAAATTGTACTTTTTGGTTAAAAATTGGTCTTTTCAAGATTAAAAGACACATTTTTTAAAAACATTCTACTTTTTAGCTTCAAAACTCGTCATTTTTTAAATTCATCTATTTTCATAGAAAATTAATCTTTTTTGGTTGAAAATTCAACTCTTTCTTTGAAAATTTAGCTGTTTAGGCCGACAACTAACTTTTTTAAAAATATTTTATTTTTTCGTAGAAATTTCATTTAATTCATTGCTTTAGGTTTTTTCGGTAGAAAATTTTAACTTCTTGGTTGAAAATTCATCTTTTTTTATTGAAAGTTCAATTTTTTTGGTCGGAAATTTAACTCTCATGGTCGAAAACTAAATTTTTTTTTTGAGAATTCATCTCTTTTCTGGTAAAATTTTTAACTTTTTTGGTTAAAAATACAACCTTTTTGTTGACAATAAAATTAATAATCTATTTTGGTTTAAGATTGATAATTTTTCTTTTTAAGATTCGTCTCTTTACTTGCAAATTCAACTATTTGTTTGAAAACTTATAAGTTTTTTTGAGAAATTGAACTATTTAATTTAAACTATTAACTATTTCATCTCACGGTCGTGAGACTTGGGAAAACTGAATTAACAAGAAATAAAAAAAAAAATTAAAAAAAACTAAGATAAAGGATCTCTAAATCCTATCCGATATTTAATTCTTTTTTTTTTAACTTACTGACTAAAAAGGTACTACTTAGGCTAGTCTGCGTGTTCAGATTGGAAAATCTTTTTTTTTTTCTTTTTTTTGGCTTGGAAAATGCAATATCCTAATAATCATTCTCTTTCTTTTCAGCTCGTACAGCTCGGGAGACGCGAGGATGTAGATATGGTGAGTGAGTTTTAGAATCCCTCACTGTCTTCATCATGTCGGGAACGAAAGGTTCGAACCGACACGAAAACAGTGTTGTAATTATTGCTTTTTAAATCTCGTAGTGACCGCTGGTTCTCCAGCGAGTGGACAGTTTGTCTCCATTTATTAGATTAGGTTCAGAACGCTTTTCTTGGACTCTTTTTCTTACTATTTTCTGAAGTCTTTTGACATTAAGATTTTTGTATCATAAATAATATCTTTTGGAATCTTTAGCCTTTTACAAGTTGCAAATACGAGGGTAGTTCAATAAGTCCTTAGAATGACCAACAGATGGCGCGCGAATCGCTCCAAATCATCTGTTTTCAGTCAGCACCACTCCCGACTAGATATATGGTGCAGTCACAGTCCACATCTTCTGAGTTTACGTGTTTTTATAACCAATTGAAAAAAAAATTGTTCGTTAAGAAAACTGGAAAAAAACGAGTTTAGAGCGGTAATCAAACATTTTCATTTAAAGGGTTTAACTCCATATGAGAAAAAAAATGAATTGGACTCAGTTCATGGCACATCTGCCCCTGCCTTAGCAACG
>NC_046662.1:36672768-36677032 GCF_010883055.1 Belonocnema kinseyi | reverse complement strand
ACGTTAAGGGTTGAAGCCCAAAAATCGTAGCGGTTATTTTTGAGGATCCCAAAAATCAGAGACTTTTTCTTCCTTTGAAAAAATCTAGAAAAATTGATTTTTGACGTTAAGGGTTGAAACCCAAAAATCATATGGGGTATTTTCGAGGAGCCGAAAAATCAGAGACTGTGTTTCCATTGAAAAATTCCAGAAAAATTCATTTGCAGACAAAGTTTTATTTACGTGGTAGAGAGGAGTTGATTTTTGACGTCAAGGGTTGAAGCCCAAAAATCATATCGGGTATTTTCGAGGAGCCCAAAAATCAGAGACTCTATTTCCATTAAAAAATCCTACAAAAATTTATTTGCAGACAAAGTTGTATTTACGTGGTAGAGAGGGTTGATTTTTGACGTTAAGGGTTGAAGCCCAAAAATCGTAGCGGTTATTTTTGAGGATCCCAAAAATCAGAGACTTTTTCTTCCTTTGAAAAAATCTAGAAAAATTGATTTTTTTACAAAGTAGTATCTACGTGGGTTGATTTTTGACGTTAAGGGTTGAAGCCCAAAAATTGTAGCGTGTATTTTCGAGAATTTCATATCTGCGTGTTAGAATGGGGTTAATTTTTTACTGTAAGAGTTGGAGCACAAAAGTCGAAGTGGGTATTTTCTGGGAGCCCAAAAAAAGCCTAAAAATATCCCGTTAATGAATTACGGAAAATTTTCAAATTTTTGAAGGGGTTGATCTTAGAATTTAAGGGCTGGTTTGGGGAAAATTTTTTTTGCAGATTTTAAGAGCCCAAAAAAAGCCCAAAATTCTGGTGTAATTGAATTTTTATTATTTAGTGATTTAAAGAAATGGAGGTGTTGGGTTAATGTAAGCTGGCACCTCCACAAGAAAATTGATTTTTTGAATAACGTAAAGGAACCCAAAAATTTTTATTGCAGCCCAAAAATAGCCCAAAAAAAGCCCAAAATTCTGAGCTATGAAAAATTCAAAAATTCAATTGTGGAGGTGCTAGCTTAATGTACCTCCGCAGAACACTATTTCGAAAATACCCTAATTTTTATATGCCCGATTTTTAATTTTCTCTGATAATTATAATTTAAAGACAATAATCTTAAACTTATAAGATTTTTAACATAGAGCATTTTATAAACGGTATAAAATAATTTCAAATGAAGAATTTTAAATTTCAAGACAACTTTCTCGATTTTTTTCTTCAGAATGCCCGACTTCCCAGACCAATAAAATTCTCTGACTGTTCCCTGATTTCCAGGTTTTCCCTTACCTATAGCCACTCGGATTATACGATATAAAAGTAAATAAAAGCAAAAAAATATGTTTAAAAAAATATACATACCAATAAAAATAAAATATTGCGATATTTGGGCTCGGTCTTTTTACGTAATGCTTCCTGTAAAAAAGAACAAATATTTACAAAAAAAATAATAGGCTACATTATTGTATTTGCATTAATGGCTTTATGCTAAATAAAAAAAGTTTAAGTAATTTTCGATTTTTATTACCATAAATCTAGTAAAAACAATATACTTATCTGTAATATTTAATAAAGCACTAAAATTATGTTATCTCCCAAAATAGGTACTAAATATGAAAATCGCACCAAAATTAACACTTTAACTATATAATATATCAGGCTATATCAGACTTGAATCCCGATGACTGTTTTGCCTCTCAAATAGGTCTTACAATTCTTACCATCGTATATAAAAAATGTTCACACAAAAATAAAAAAAATGAGCATCTATTCTAAAAACCGAAATTCCAATCAACACTAAATATGCAAAATTCTATAAGAAAATTAAAACATTTTGAAACAAAGAAAATAACAGATTAAATTATGAAAAGAGGATATGAAAAGTTAATATCTAAAGCAAGTCATTTTCCAAAAAGGACAATTTCTGCTTACAAAACAAAACTTGTTACGAAATCCTGAAAAAATGAAATCACAGAAAGACATATAAACAAAATAAAATGCAAAAAAGTAATGTTACAAATCCTCGTAGTGACTATCGTGAAAAATATATAAATAAATGTTAAATGTCCGTCCATCATAGATGGAAAAACATTTAACGCAATTTACGTATTCCATTTCGTGATCGAAATCCTTAAGAGAAAAGGAAAGAAAAAGCATATTTCCCTAAGTTTTCCAATAAGTCTCGCATTTCGATTCTCATCGAAGATACGAAATTTTTTATAACTAATCGATAGTTATCAGGAGCACAATTTCTTAAGTTGAAGGATATATTATCGCATTCAGAAACTTTACTTCTGAAACAATATAAATTTTACCCAGAGTAAAATATCGAACGGAAATATTTCACCCTGGTTCTACCTGCTTAAAATTAAACGTTCATCCCAGAAAAAGTTACCTGCCTTCCTATGGCTATATCTAATAAATAAAAAAATCAATCACACCAATAGACTCACTCCACGGTTCTCATTCTCACCGCCCCAGTATCCGACACCTGAGCTTGAAGGCCACGTTAGGGCATTTTTCACTTGTACAAAATACTCCTGAAATCGTACACCGTTTAAAAAAATATCAGAAACATTCTTTGTTGATAGATTATATTTGTTTTTAAAGTCAAATGTGGATAATTTCATAAGATTTTAATAGAACGATCATTATTATAAAAGGCAAAATGCACAAAAAAGAAAATTGTTTAAAGTTTTCAAGTAAGACGCAAATAAACCAAAACACAATCACACACATTTCGCATCTTACTTTATTTAGAAAATAAAACGGTGTACGCGAAAATTTTCCATATTGTTAAACCATTAGTAACATCCTATTCTAAATTATGTAATTTCGTCGCTCTAGAGTTATCCTACAGTTATGCTACGCCATGTCCAATTTTTGAAATTTTTTAACTCTTATTATTTTTAGGGTCGCTAAGGATTAAACTTTGTTTTCTGATAAATTTCCCCCTGAAATTTATTTCATCAGCTGTTACAATTATTAATTAAAACTTAGAATTATATTACGTCATGTCATTTTTTGCATTGCTATAAATGAAAAAATGCCAACTTCGTAGGCATATTTTATATGGATAACCTGAGTTCAATTTAAAAAATAAAAATGTTCAAAGATAAATTTAATCTTAAAAGTAACCTAAGGAATATTACTCAAAATTCAATAATTTGCGAATAACTCATCTAATTCCAGGTATATGTAATACAATAGAATAATGTAAACTATCATCCTGTTCAACTTTTTACTTACAAATTTCATTATAAATACCTCATTTATAAATATTTTGTGGACATGGCCTACTATAATTCTGAGAAAAATAAATTTTTTTAATCTCATATTACGCCATGTCCTAAATCAATTTTGCACAACAGCTAAAATACATTCATAGTAGTACCAAAATTTGTACAAAATGTTCTTGACCATGCATTATTTTTTACCGATGAAACTTATTTCGACATTTGATAACGTTTTTGTAGAGTATTGGTAAAATTTTAACCTAATTTATTCAGTTTGACAGCTGAGGGACATGGCATGCTATAACTTTAGACGGAAGATTTTTTAGTTTAAAAAATGAATCAATTTTAATATTTTTCAAAATTTTATTTATATTGTAAGACAAAGCAAAGAGAATATCAAAAATTACTTTAAATTCAGCTGCAATTTTAACAAATATGGAATACTAAACTTCAGGCCGAAAAACTATATATAGTTTATATATAGAGTGAAGTATTATATGTATATAACATTCATTTGTTTTATGCAAAAATGTATCAAACAAATTAATATTATATATAATACTTCACACTATATGTAAACTAAATATAATTTTTCCGCCTGTGACAATTATGAAGCTTTAATAATAAGTTAATGTAAATCAGATACAAATATATCTTTCACCTTTAATTATAAGTTTATTTTCAAGATAAAGAGAAAATTGATTTAAAAAGTATTCCAGCTGTCTAGAGATTTGAAAATAATCCAGTGGGAACATACTATGATTAGAAAAATCTCAAAAATTTGAGTTTACATGAAATTAATTTAAATAGTAAATGGGAATTTGTTCGTATCAAAAAGAAGTCAGGAAGCAATACATTATTAGTATCAAAAACTGAATTGTGCTTCCTTTGATCCGAGAAATACCCCGGCTTTTCTTGGTCTCCTGTTTTTGATTTCTATAATCAAAATATTACGAGGGTAGTTCAATAAGTCCTTAGAATGAAGTATAAAAACAATTTTTTTTGAGTAAATTTTTTTTTTATTTTTCAACATAATCTCCTTGGAGCTCTA
>NC_046662.1:36668946-36672668 GCF_010883055.1 Belonocnema kinseyi | reverse complement strand
GAAAATACACGGTACGATTTTTGGGTGTCAACCCTTAGCGTCAAAAATCAACCCCTCTCTACCACGTAAATACGACTTTGTCTGCAAATAAATTTTTGTAGAATATTTTAATAGAAATAGAGTCTCTGATTTTTGGGCAACTCGAAAATACCCGATATGATTTTTGGGCAACTCGAAAATACCCGATATGATTTTTGGGTTTCAACCCTTGGCGTCGAAAATCAACCGCTTTCTACCACGTAAATAAAACTTTGTCTGCAAATAAATTTTTCTTGAATTTTTCAATGGAAACACAGTCTCTTGATTTTTGGGCTCCTCGAAAATACACGCTACGATTTTTGGGCTTCAACCCTTAACGTCAAAAACTAACCCCTTTCTACCACGTAAATAAAACTTTGTCTACAAATAAAGGACCCCGCACTAAATGTATGGGAAAATGGCTTTCGGTGGATTTAGCTGAAACTTTGTAATTTGTAAGGTTATAAGTCCCGGATGAAATATCCGTAAAAAATTTTTTTTGAAATGGACAGTTTTAGCGCTATGCGGCGCTAAGCGCTCAAGATCAGTAAAGAAAACGAATTACAACAGATTTTGTTACAAAAGCGACGTCAACATAAAATTCACGATTCAGATCGTGGTCTGTCATATTTTCGCCTACACCGTTGATCGTTCGGAGAAGCGCGCTATATGAGTGAACGGTGTTGACTCATATTGTCATTGGTTTGGCTAAACATGTTACTGACACTTCTTAATGCGTTTTTCGTATACAGATATCGCTTGTGTCGCTAAAGCTACTAGGATCGGTTCTATTCGCTGATCATGGGCGCTTAGCGTTCGGCCCTCTAGCGAAGGATACACTGTTATTATCGATGTGCGCACTAGTTACTAATGTTACTTTGGATACCATTTCTGTCTTTAAAAAAGGAATTGCTTACTCAAGTTCAAATATTGGGCGCTTAGCGTTTGATCGTTTCGAGAAGCGCGCAATATAACTGATTGTTTTGGCTAAACATATTACTGATTACTTTATGATGCGTGATTCTTATAATGACATTGCTTTTGTCGCTAAAGTTACTAGGATTGGTCTTATTCGCTGATCTTGAGCGCTTAGCGTTTAACCCTCTTGCGAAGGGTAGAATGTTATTATCGGTATGTGTGCACTAGATACTAATGTTACTTTGGTTACCATTTCTGCCTTTAAAGAAGTGATGAATTACTCAAGTTAAAATCTTGGGCGCTTAGCGTTTGATCGTTTTGAGAAGCGTGCTATATGAGTCAACGGTGTAGGCGAAAATATGTCAGACCACGATCTGAACCGTGATTTCTATGTTGACATCGCTTTCGTAACAAAATCTGTTGCAATTCGTTTTTTTATTGATCTTGAGCGCTTGGCGCCGCATAGCGCTAAAAATTTGCATTTTTTTAAATTTTTTTTACGGATATTTTATCCGGCACTTATAACCTTAAAAATTACAAAGTTTCAGCTGAATCCACCGAAAGCCATTTTCCCATACATTTAGTGCGGGGTCCTTTATTTGCAGACAAAGTTGTATTAACGTTGTAGAGAGGAATTGATTTTTGACGTTAAGGGTTGAAGCCCAAAAATCGTATGGGGTATTTTCGAGGAGCCCGAAAATCAGCGACTCTATTTCCATTGAAAAATCCTACAAAAATTTATTTGCAGACAAAGTCGCATTTACGTGGTAGAGAGGGGTTGATTTTTGACGTTAAGGGTTCAAGTCCAAAAATCGTATCGGGTATTTTCGAGGAGCCCAAAAATCAGAGACTCTATTTCCATTTAAAAATTCTACAAAAATTTATTTTCACACAAAGTTATATTTACGTGGTAGAGAGGGGTTGATTTTTTACGTTGAGGGTTGAAGCCCAAAAATTGTAGCGTGTATTTTCGAGGAGCCAAAAATCAGAGACTGTATTTCCATTAAAAAATTCAAGAAAAATTTATTTGTAGACAAAGTTGTATTTACGTGGTAGAGAGGGGTTGATTTTTAACGTTAAGGGTTGAAGGACAAAAATCGTATCGGGTATTTTCGAGGACCCCAAAAATCAGCGACTCTATTTCCATTAAAAAATCCTACAAAAATTTATTTTTAGACAAAGTTGTATTTACGTGGTAGAGAGGGGTTGATTTTCGACGTTAAGGGTTTAAGCCTAAAAATCGTATCGGATTTTTTCGAGGAGCCCAAAAATCAGAGATTATTTCCATTAAAAAATTTTACAGAAATTAATTTGCAGACAAGGTTGTATTTACGTTGTAGAGAGCGGTTGATTTTTGACGTTAAGGGTTAAAGCCCAAAAAATCGTATCGGGTATTTTCGAGGAGCCAAAAAATCAGAGATTCTATCTCCATTAAAAAATCCTACAAAAATTTATTTGCAGCAAAGTTGTATTTACGTGGTAGAGAGGGGTTGATTTTTTACGTTAAGAGTTGAAGCCCAAAAATCGTAGCGGTTATTTTAGAGGATCCCAAAAATCAGAGACTTTATTTCCATTGAAAAAATCCAGAAAAATTGATTTTTTGAGAAAGTAGTATCTACGTGGGTTGATTTTTGACGTTAAGGGTTGAAGCCCAAAAATTGTAGCGTGTATTTTCGAGGAGCCCAAAAATCAGAGACTATTTCCATTAAAAAATTTTACAGAAATTAATTTGCAGACAAGGTTGTGTTTACGTGGTAGAGAGGGGTTGATTTTTGACGTTAAGGGTTAAAGTCCAAAAATCGTTTCGAGTATTTTCGAGGAGCCCAGAAATCAGCGACTCTATTTCCATTGAAAAATTCAAGAAAAATTTATTTGCAGACAATGTTTTATTTACGTGGTAGAGAGGGGTTGATTTTTGACGTCAAGGGTTGAAGCCCAAAAATTATTTTGGGTATTTTCGAGGAGCCCAAAAATCCGAGACTCTATTTCCATTAAAAAATTATGAAAAAATTTATTTGCAGACAAAGTTGTATTTATGTGGTAGAGAGGGGTTGATTTTTGACGTTAAGGGTTTAAGCCCAAAAATCGTATCGGGTATTTTCGAGGAGCCCAAAAATCAGCCACTCTATTTCCATTGAAAAATTCAAGAAAAATTTATTTGCAGACAAGGTTGTGTTTACGTGGTAGAGAGGGGTTGATTTTTGACGTTAAGGTTTAAAGCCCAAAAATCGTATCGGGTATTTTCGAGGAGCCCAAAAATCAGCGACTCTATTTCCATTGAAAAATTCAAGAAAAATTTATTTGCAGATAAAGTTTTATTTACGTGGTAGAGAGGGGTTGATTTTTGACGCTAAGGGTTGAAACACAAAAATCGTTCCGTGTATTTTCGAGGAGCCCAAAAATCCGAGACTCTATTTCCATTAAAAAATTCTACAAAAATTTATTTGGAGACAAAGTTGTATTTACGTGGTTGAGAGGGGTTGATTTTTTACTTTAAGGGTTGAAACCCAAAAATCATATTGGGTATTTTCGAGGAGCCCAAAAATCAGAGATTCTATTTCCATTAAAAAATCATACAAAAATTTATTTGCAGACAAAGTTGTATTTACGTGGTAAAGAGCTGTTGATTTTTGACGTCAAGGGTTGAAGCCCAAAAATCATATTGGGTATTTTCGAGGAGCCCGAAAATCAGAGACTCTATTTCCATTAAAAAATTCTACACAAATTTATTTGCAGACAAAGTTGTATTTACGTGGTAGAGAGGGGTTAATTTTTTACGTTAAGGG